>NC_133160.1:96352409-96658346 GCF_040802235.1 Manis javanica | reverse complement strand
AATTCCCATGTACTTGTCTTTTTGTTTTCCAAATCACTTAATCCCTATTCTCTCTCTGACATGTAGTACAAAAAGATATCGGGAGAAAAAGGGGGCTGATATGAAAAGGCTGTCTTATTTTTTTTCATAACTAACAGTAATTATCTAGGAAACAATTTATTCTGAGTATCCATTTTCATTATGCTTGGGCGGTCTGTCATATAGCACTCAAGAACAATACCTGGTATATAAATATTTTTGAATGAATGAGTGAGTAAGCAGCAAAATTACAAATAAGATCCTTTATGTTAATATTTATTATGATTCTTTTGCTACTAAAGGCATTTGCAAGCAGCATAGTTTTTAACTGGTAGGAATATATTTAGGAATATATGCTTCTTTAGGTGAGAAAACTTAAAAGAATAATTACATGAATGATATGATATAACAACTTAAAAAACAATATTTCTTTTGAGGAAAGCATGTGATCAAGGTCTTTGCTGACAGTGCTTGGCTGCGCAATGTTATACTTAAAAACAGTACAATATAGTGGTGAGGAAATAATTTATTCTCAAAAATGAGGCAGACCTGCTCATGCTAAATATCCCCGATTCATGCTTGATCAGATTTGTAACCTTGGGCTAATTATTTTATGTGTCTATTCCTTAGCTTCATCATCTGGAAACCGGAATATCTACCTCATAATGATTTTTAAAAATAATTAGTATAATGCAAAAGAGCCTAATATTATGCCAGATTTAAGGAATTGAGTAATATTTTTATTATAATCAATCATAATCATCATGGACAAGTGTTTTTACTCAGATTTGGTAGCACAACTAGCCTTCGAGTTTTTATAACATGAATATAATTCTCCTTGACCAATTTTCTGCATAATTTGAAAGCCCCTTAAAATTCCCTTATGAAATCTTATAGAGCATAAATAAAAAGTAAATGAATATAATATTATCAGACTCTATTAACTGTATTTTTGCCTTTTTCTAACCTGCTCCATACCTAAGTAATGCATAAATTGCTATTTAAGTCTAGACCTTCCCTCTGAGATCCAGATTCCCATATTTTTTTCTACCTCTTTTGGCTTCAGCTCCTAGATAGTTCAAAAGCAGCATGTTTAATAACAAATTTGTGCCCTTCTAGCCCCGTCTTTGCCCAAATCTTATCCTCTTTAGTCTTCTCTTTTCTGCAGACACTACCCTTGTCCATCCATTTGGGCAAGCCATGGTCCCAAAAGCTGGCCCTGACATCTCCCTCACCCCCTCTACCATCCTCTCACTCAGATCAATATTCCCTCAAAATAGCCTACTCTCAAGCTTTACTCCAACTTTTCTCAAATCTTGATTCAATCACCACCTGTTGGGGAAACCTCCCCTTACCACCTTCCTTCCCCTCCTACCAGTTTGGATCTCAGGCAGATATACTCTTATTCATTCTGTGTACCTTTACTTTGCAGCAATTACAATGGTAATTTTTACATTGGTTTTAAAAATTATTTGATTTATCTAAGATCTTTTGAAGAAGCATGGTATCTGTTTTAGCTCATCATCTTATCATTAGAATCTAGTGTTTTTCAAAATCTAGTGTCCAGTTGGAACTGAAATTAGTGAGTAGTGATAACAGATTAATGGGAATCGTGAAGAATTTTATTTTTTAAAGAAATAGGGCAGAATAAAAGAAAGTTTGTCAGAATGAGTAAAAGGTGACAGACATGCAAACTGTATTATGCTTCAGTTTTTTTTGTTGTTAGTTTCAAGCACATCTTTCATACATACATTTGTGCATGGATCCTGAAGTAAAATGTATTTCCTACTGTAGGTTTTAGCCAGAAATTATAAAGCTACAGATGTAGGGACATAACTGACACCTATAGACATTTAATAAATATTTGTTCAATCAATCAATGCCTTTTTTCACTTTCTATTATTTAATTTGGTCATTTTAGGCTGCAGACTTGTTAGTAGAGTTTGCAAATAATGTGATATATATCTGTACATATTTTTTAATGGTAATTCACAAGTTTCTATACTAAGAATTTCTAACTAAATTTAATGCTAGTACAGTCAATGAATAAAAATATGGTTATTGAGTAGATAAATGGTTCAACTTTGTCATTAGTAATTTTTATGTCATTTTAGATTTCAGTTTTATTCAATTGTCACTGTTGCCTTAATCAGTATTAATGTATTCATTATTAGTAGTCAGAGTGGTTTTTTTTTTTTGAACAATGCTGGCAACTTTATGCACTCATTTATTCCACAAACATTAACTAGGTGCCTACTTTATGCCAGGCATTCTGCCAGGACCTGGCTACTCTAAAATGAATATGATAACTTCAAGTAGCCCTGACTTCTGAAAACTGATCCATTCCACAAATATCTGTTGAGAACATAGTATGTCCCAGGAACTATATTCAGACCTGAATAATTCAGTGATGAAAAATATAAATAGTCTTTGTGTCTCTGACCCTGAGACAAGGATTTAAGTTCAGATAATTTATTTGAAAGATGATCCCAGAAAACACCTACAGGAACAGGGAAGTAAGATAGGGAAAGAAAGGCACCCAGTAAGGAATTTGTTTTCAAGCAAGTACTACTCTAAGTAACTGGAACTTAATCCTGCTGGGAACTCTGGGAACAAGCACAGAAATTACCTGTTATTCCACCTGATAACTGTCAATCTCCTGCAGGCTGTTCCCATGGGCTTTAGTTCTCAGGCATTTGTGGCCTCCCCTGCAGGCATTTAAGGTCAGGAGTCAGGATACAGAGCTCCAGATGTTCTCAGTATCTGCATCTCTATACATTAGAAAGGTAAGGCTAGGGTGGGTACAGGTAGGGCATCAGCCTCAGAAGTCTTACAGTGTAATGAGCATCTTAGGGTTCATTGTACCAATTAAATTTAAATGAGTGTGGGGGTACTTTCTGCTATTGTTTGAAACTAAAAAAGATCATTGTCTTAGTTGCCTGGTGATCTCCTTTCAGGCATCTTTCTCTTATATGGGAATTACTTGTCCACTTCCTTAGCCTTCTGTAATCTCTGTTCTTATGTTATTGAATTACTTTCAAGTTATTTAGTTATTACCATTACTCTGGCTCACACCTTCTCTAAGAGGTCCAGACATTTAAGACACAGGAAAACAAGTATGAATATGAACATATGTAACTAATGTTTTTTGAATTTCTTATAATGTGCCTGTAACCATTAACAGATTTACATAAATAACCTTACTAAATGCTAACACTTGGAGGTCCTTACAATCATTATCCTCATTTTACAGATAAAGAAACTGAGGGTGAAAGATGGAGAAAATTGCCCAAAATTTCAGATAAATAATGAGGTCAAAACAAAAACTCAGATCTGTCTGATTTCAAAGTGCATGCTTTTTATCAGTATCAATATCCTATTTTTAACCTCATACACAATCAAGAATGACATGCTAGAAAATTCCACATGGAATCAACCCTTTCCCACAAGAAGGGATACCTATCTACTATAAATAAATTAATTTTGAAGCTAGCAAAGAAATTTTAGGCAGGTTAGGATTTAGGCAGAATGTATTATAAATTGATTAAGAATATGGGCAGTGAAATTAGGACCATCTTATAGGGGTAGAAATCTCTGGTCCACCACTCAATGCTCTTTGGTGTGGATATATTAGTTAACACTTCTGTATCTCTTTTGCTTTATGTCTACATAAGATTCATAATACCATCAAACTCAGAATTGCTGCAGGGATTAAATAAGATCAAAATGCAAAATGCGTGCCTTCTCCACATTAAGCCTTCAATTAATGTTAACCTGAATAATCACAATATAACAAGAAAATATTCAGAAGAAATTAGCCATTTTGCATGCAAAATATTATGTAATGTTACTTTCAATATTAATAACAAAATTATAATAGCCTTATTACTACAATAAAGAGCTTAAAGTCTTATAACACCCTGGTGTTATAAGCACTGGATAAATATTTGTTGAATGAATGAATAAAATGTTAGTTGTTTTCCTTGAAGAGATATGTATGCTTTGTTAATTTTTGAGAAAATGCCTACTAAATATGCAAGTCTGAATAACCCTGTGGTTGTGTGTAGACCTTTCAAGAAAAAAAAATGGTGTTCTATGTAGCAGAATGACTTTATTCAAGGGTCAAGTTATAATAAAATGTATAATGTTCAATGTTTTATCAAAGACATTCTCAGCCTTTTTTTTTCTTTACTGGTAGAGCTTTGTAGTAAAGAATGCAACATCCACCAGTAGAGTTGGTGCCCAAATCTGATCTGTACAAAGTTGTGGTATTTTTTACCCACCATTGCTTTTGCTTCTTCAGTGCAAATGTCAACATAGAAAAGAAGACAAACGTATCCTTGTACTATTATGAGAATATTTTGGGCCTTGAAGAACTCTTAAAAAGCTCTTGAGAACACATTAAGAACTCCTGGCCCGTAATTCCAAAATTTCCTAAACATAAATATGAAGTATTACTACTTAGAAAGAAATACGTTATCTTTTTTTTAAAAGTGTTAAATGTTTAACCCTAAACTATCCATTCCAAATATCCCCTTTTGGATGAACCACTTATTAATTTATCTCAACTAAACAAATTTTTATATTTTTAATTTGAAATTATTTTGGGAGTGACAAGCTCATGCATTGTTGGACTTGCTGAAGTAAAGAGTTGAATAATTCTCTCCTTTGTTCCACTTCCATGTCTGACCTGAGATTTGTTAAAAGTTAATACAAATAATGAAATAGGTTGAAAGTATGGTGATACTCTATACATACTGAATGTCTTTTGTAATCATTGCTTCCCTTAAGAAAATAGTACGTTGGTAAGGATAACACAGAAAACAAAAGAGATGGTGGTCATCTTACTGTTCAATCTGTTTTAAAATAGGAGCTGTTTAATTTAAAGATTCCATTTTGTGGTTTATCAAAATACCACCCAGCTACTTTTTAATCTGAGTTACATAATCCAACATATTATTAAGTGCATTTTATATCACCACAACTACTTTATAGATTTACTGTATCTCATATTATTTTGCTATTCATTTTTTAATTAAGAGTGGTTATAACCATGCTGGTTAAAACCAGTTTTGTTTTGTTGTTATTATTGTTGTTGTGAAATGTTTTCCACTAGAAGGCAGGTTCATTTAGATCATCAATAGTCAATCTGAAAACAAAGGATTGGAAAATAAAAATAAAACTCATAAATCCAGCAAATATTGAGAGCCACCTACATGAGAGCTTTGTTAGGAGCTATGCAGTGTACAAAGATGTCGCCAAGTAACCTAGAATCTTGTAAATATAATTCAAAGTCAGATAAATGACAGGGGCCATGAACATACTGATTAAAGAATTTAGAGTTCAGATGAGGGACATATTACTTGCAAATGGAAAAAAAATGTTTTTACCCTGAAATAATAAATTTGTTTTTATGTCTTTAGTTTACCATGGTGCTTTAACTACTCGATTTTTTCAAGTCTCACATCTTGCATTATTAAACATTTTGTACATGCTGTTCAAAGTATTGTAGCATAGTGCAGGCTTCCCAATATATGCTAAAACAGGACTTAAGCAGTTGAAACCGTTGTAATGCTGTCTTCTCTGTAGGAGATAAATATAGCCAGTCAAGTAAGTAAAGCCTGAATTTTATAGCATTTACTTGGAAGAAATTGGGACTAAGAGCCCCTCTGGCCTTGTGGGTACAGTGCCCAGGGGTCTCAAAAGATCCTGTGTTCCCATTCTGTTCCATCACTGACTTTCAAAGTAACTCTAACAGAGCAGTGCAAATACTTCGTACTTTTTTTCCATTTACAACGTTTAATATTTTACACACACAAGCTCAAAAAATTTAGAATTTCTGGTAAACTTTAATTTCAAGTAATTTGACTATTTGTGTATTTCATCTTCTGTATGTTTATGAATGTAGGTTTAAAAATTAATACAGTTAATTTAACACTTCCAGTTAAAGCAGCTTAATAAACCGCTTTATTGAACTTAGTTTTTTCCAAATAAAACCAACAATACATCCAAGTACACAGTATTTTAAGGAGAAACTAATTTAATAATTACTATTATTGGTGCTCTGTCTGGGCTTTCTGAACAGGAAGCTGATAGAACTTGATTAGAGGATGATTAAATAGCAAACATACCCTAGAAGCTAGAGTTTGTGGATTGCTCCAGAGAACTTTACAAACTTATCTTCCCCAGAGCCATGTGTTTACAATGCAGTATGGTGAAGATAGAGAACTTTTCCTCGCCTGAGGGAAGATTTCTTTGCCTGCCAGAGTTAGGGTGTCTCTGTCTCAGGTAAGATGGGCCGGTGTGCCAGCTGCCCCTATAGGTTCTGAGTCTCATAATTCTCCCGTGGCTCCACACCTCTGCGTGCACAGGGCAACATCAGACTCTCTTCACTTTACTTGGGGGGGACCCAGCGCTACATGCTTTACAAACAATAAACGGTCTGTTCTCTGATCCACAGACTTGTGTTTCCTGTCAGAATATATGTCTGTTTGCATCTGCCTAATGTGTCTGTCTGTCCGTCCATCCACCCATCTAACTAAATGTATCAACTATCACATTACTGGTTTAGATTGTTCAGAAGTCTTGTGACTTTCTTTTCTTCCTTCTTAGTTTCATAAGACATGACTTAAGTAAGCCATGCCAATTGAAATAGTATTGTTTTCAGAAAGTAATTTTTGCTTTGTAAATTTTACTAATTTTATTTGAAGGTTTTAAAAATAATCCTTTAAGTCTTTAAGTTATGCACATTAATTCATTGACTTATGTTCTTCATCCCTCAATGTTTATATTGTATTCATACTCAGTGATCTCAAAATGCTTATTAAATATTACAGAACAACTCTTTAAAGTATGCTTTAAAGGAATTTTTTTTAAATATTGGTATTTATATTGATCTACTTAAAACATGTGGGTACTTATATCATTTTTACAAAATCAAAATATTAAATGTTTAGTTTATTAATAAAAATCAAAATTTGGAAATATTTTCTGAATGAAAACAGTGCCTTGAAAAGAATATTTTAAAATACACCTGTAAGAAAGAAAACTGTTACTTGTTTTTCATTAACTAGGAATTTAATATATCAGAAAATTGCAGAAAAATAATAATGCATGGAGAGAGTTAAAACCTGATCAAGCAGACAAGACACCACCAAACATACAGGATCTTTTCTAGAAGTACTTTTCACTCAGGAAAAGTATAGCTTCTCCTTGGTAAAATTGAGATTTGGTCACACTTCAGAGCCTTTGATAAGTGCTTTGATGTTCAATAAGGAAGAACAAAAGGACATTGCTTTTACAAAAAGAATAAAGAAAATAATACCAGTTTCAGCAGAAGGGCATTGTTTTATGTGCTTTACCATACACAACCCAGAATAAAGAGGCCCTTTCACTAAACTAGAATAAGCATATATTTTTTGAAAAAAAGTAGGAGGCAGATATGAAAATAATAATTAAACTAAAACACTGCAGCATACTAATTGTTTCATATATCGCAGATAGTCAATTTTTCAAGTTGAATAGAAGAAACACAGGAATAACCTAAATAGAAGGTGTAATTTATAGCCAAATGTTTGTCCTTCTAGTAGAAATGTATCACTCTGCTGAACAAAGAGAATACAGTTTAGTGTGTATGTAAACAAGGATTTTGTAAAAGTGGATGTTTTGCTAGTTTACAGCAATGACTTCCAAGAAAGTGTTAACTGCACAGTTCTCGTAGGCTTTTCTCAAATGTAGTATTTGACAGCTTTGATGAAATGCCCGTATCCATAGTATGATAGACAATTGTGGCTGCAAAAAAAATTTTTAGTAAATTTATTTAAGGGCTTTAACGCTTCTGTTAGGTTTGGGCAGTAATAGAGTTCTGATAGTTCCCCCCAAAATGACACCTATATTGGCATAAGGGAGGAAGTCTTGGAACAAAGCCTGTAGAAATGACAACTGTTAACAAAAGCACCTTTCTCCCCAAAGGTGACTGTCAAACAAGGCATGAATGTGGCTGCAGAGTTTATGGACAGGGAAATAACTGGTAACGTGTGATAGTGAACTTAAAAATTTAAAGGATTTCAAAGGGAGTCAACATCAGGAATTTCTGGGTGAAACTTTTTAGTATGCTAATGTGAATGGACTAAAGGAAGATGAGCTGAATTCAGAAGAAAGGGGATAGCAACCTCTGGGTGAGGGGTCAGGTTTGGCTGATGGTTCTCAGATTAGAGGGGAGCTTTTTATGAGGCTCTTGCAATGCTGAGACAAGATTTAAAGAAAGTGCTAAACCTAGTGGGAATGTGAGAAAAATTTCCTAGAAATAATCCAATTATTTGGATAGAGAAAATATTGGATAGAAAAATATGTAAGGAGAATAATGCAAAAATTGTTGGAATTCAGAATGTAAATAAAAAGGAAATCTGAGTGTGAGGGCCAAGTAAGGAATGGTTAAACCATGGTGGAGGAACAGGATCTGCCAGCATAATTTATTTAATACTGTTCATGGTGAATCAGACCTTAATTGCCTCCTGCCTGTATTATTTTAATTCCTTCCCATGGAATTCTCTGCCTTTGATATAATATACTTTAATCCATCCACAAAGAGTCAGGAGTCTAAATCAGAAGTTAATAATCTATTCATGATTAAGGCTCACATGTTCCAAGGGCCACATCCTCAAGCTCCCCGTTCTGCAGTTGATCCTTCTTTTATAGAACTTGCTTGAATTTCTATTTCCACAATTAATATAAGTCATATAAATTTTTTACTTGCTTGAATACATGTCACTAGCATGTGGTTGGAAACATCAAAGTTAGGGTTTTTCTTACTGACATTTTATTCTTAGTTCACTCAACTAAAAACCACAACAGAAAAAAAAAAATGTTCTCTCTCTGAAACAGAGATAGCCCAAGCTAAGCCAAAGACAAAAATGGGTTGTAACTACCAAAAGAAGAGTGTTTTTAATTTATTGATCATTTTCCAAATTTGGAATTGCTCCTTTTCTTCATCACAACAATTTATATTATTAATCCCCGATACTATCCTGAAGATTGATTTTCAAATTTCAGGTCTGGAATACAGTGAACTGGAGGGGTAAGAGATACGTTATTAGGGAAGAAGAGAAAGTAGAGGAAAATTCTGATCCTTCGTTCAGGCTCTGTAGGGTTTCCCTTCACCATCTAGAGGTTTCCCTTAAGTGCTGTCAGCAAGGAGACTTAACCAAGGCATATGACTAAAAAAACCTTTTTGAAGAAGCTGCCTTACATCTGTGCTGGAAGTGCTAAGATTAAAAAAATGGATATCTTCAGCCAACAGACAATTTTATATACTTTCAAGTTGACATTTTAAAAATATTTGCTATATTTAATGATGGTAGGGGAGATGATTTAGTATTATTAAAAATAATATGGCAAGGCAGATTAATGTAATATTTCATGTTTACTGGTCCAAATAGAATAAACATTCTAGAAAGAAACTGGCAAAACTTTTTCCCTTTTTTTTTGAGTGTCGTACATTTTCTTGTTTTCTTTTTTGATTTTTTCTAAATCAATGACTTCTTGGTAAGTATAATAAAGGTTTAAAATTTATATAATAAAATGTAAATTTTAGAAATTGTTTCCTAAAAGTAGCCTGACCCCTGTGGCACTTTTTTATACTCAGAATTTCAGCAGCTGTGACTTCTCTACTAGCCTGTAGTCATATAGGTCAATATGTAGATCTCTACACCCAGTTTTCAAATAGCCTTCTTTTGGAGTAAAATCATCATGCATGTTAGATTTAGTATATATTTCTTTTATACCCATCCAAAGAATTATGTCACTTTTTGATCATGTTTACTTAGAATCTTTATAGTGTCTTTATGAGTGATCAAATGAACAGATAAGGAAGTACAAAGAATTTTGTTTTCTTTTAAAGAGGATTAGAATCATATTCTTCCAGAAAAGGGAATAATAATAATAACAGTAAGTGACATTAAATGCCCTGTTTTTATCTGGCAAATATTCTGCAAAATGCTTTAGGTTCTTAATTTTCTCTTGCTGTTTTTTTCTTACCAATTTGACCTTAAACTACCTTAGAATTTCTATAGCTGACCCCACTTCACAGCTTCTCTAAGCAATCCCTATCTGAGTTGGCCTTTACCCTACGTTGTCTATGATTCTCTCCAGACCCCTCCTATTTGATTTCTGGTCCTGAAAATCTTGATGCTGAGTGCTCAATTAGTAGCTACAGATTTTATCCTAAGAATTTTAATCTACGAACTACTCTGCAACTAAAGCTTTGATTATCTAAAAAGAGAGAGAAAAGAATACAGTTTACCCTAAATACAAAAAATTTCCAAATTACAGAAAATTCCTTTTCAGATATTTCAGATTTTGTGACGAACTTAACCACTTTATTGTAAGATAAATTCTAGCCAAAATAAGCAGGAGACCAGAGGCAACAAAAGGCCAGGCAGTTTATTTGAGTGCAATTCCCCAGGGGAGGTTCACCAATCTGAAACACAGGCTGGGGAACTCACACCCAGGAGGGGGAGGCAGGGAGTTTTTAAGAGAACAGGGAAGAAAGGGGGAAGTGGGCCGTGCTAGGGGTATGTGGGGAATTTTTATTGGCTCAGGGTCGGGTGATGGACAGCCAGAGGTCTCCTCCTTCCGGATGGAGGGGTCTGCATCTGGGGCTTGTCGGTACATCACGGGACTGGAATCCAGGAAGAGCTATTAGTTCCTTCCCCATGTGGCACAGAACTACTTGGTGCTGTCTGTGCTCCACCTGCATTGACTTCACCCTTCTCCCTCTGGTATCTCCAGCCTTACATTTATGTTTTCCCTTAGTTCTCTAAAATGCACAAAATAAAGAGCATTCACATGGAAAAGGGGAAATGCTATGACTTTACCATCATTCTTACTTCTAGCTCTGTGTTAACTTTCTTCAAACCAGTTTCACATTCATTTACAACACACCCCATTGAATTAATTACTTTCTGATCTTTTAAAATCCTTTGCCAGAAGTCAGTTCATGTTACACATGCAGATCTTGCTGGCAGTTCAACATAGTGATTTGACTGATTTCTGCCAAAGAATTGTTCCATTAAGAGGAAAAACCTTGAAGATCTTTCTAAATTTCACAACTTACTTATTAGAGAATATAATATAAATAGCCACAAGGCCAAAAATGGGTTTTTCACCTTGGTGCTCCCACTGATCTGAGGGAAGCTAGATAGCTGCTCTGCAAGCCACTTTTCCCTCCCTTCAGAATAGGGTCTACCTGGAAGTGGTGGTTTGATTTCAAATCCTCTGACCAAGCCCATCTTCAACCTGCCTTATTGTTTCACCTAGACTGTGTTTTGTGGTTACCAGAAATGGCCAGCATGGATTGTGAACCAATTATAAGGTCTAAATCAGTTCTCTTCTTGTTTCCCCAGTTCACATTCATTTTCCATAAGAATTCATGGCTTGATAGAACAGAATTTTTTTTTCTGAGCATTAATCCTAACTGACTGAAATATCTCCAGGAACAAGCCACTGTTTCTTATTACACAAATTGTAAACTCAGAAGAAGTGGTCTTTTGGGGCAGTTTCAACACTTCTTATTTAATGAAAACAAGGAAGGATGTCTGTTTCCATACATTGTAGGGTTTCTAAAGCCTAAAAATAGGTTTGAATACATTTACATAATGAAGAAAGGCGGTGAGGCGGTGATGAGGAAGGAAAAGAAGAAAAATAGAATCAAGTTCTTTGTGAATTCTTTGGAAAACCCACTGAAAATCAGACTTTCTTGCAATATATACAAATGCTACAATATCACAGGTGAAATAAGACTTGCTGAAACCGTTCTCACAACTATAAGCAGTTCAAGTGTTGTTTCCCTGACTACATCATGTGAAAAAAATAGCTTAGTACAAAATATTCCTTGTGCAGGAAATGTGGCCTTGTTACAACTTAAGAAATCTTCTGAGGGTAGGTGATGGTTAAAATCTAAATATGTAAGTGGTTACTTAGCTACATACAGATTTTCAACAAACGGCTGCCCTCTGCAAATGTCCAGCACCCCCTCCATGGAATTACCTCCTCTCCCCATTTTCTGAATGTTTATTGAATATATTAAATATTTTACCTAGTTCTAACAATGTGTGTGTTATGTGTGTATGTAAATATGTACACACATATCTTATTTATCATGTTTACTATCTGAATCTCTCTCAAGATGATAAGCTCCTAGAAGGCAGAGCTCTTTTCATTTGGGTTCATTGTTGTTTCTGTAGTTCCTGAGGACTGAAGCATATAATTGTGGCATATAATATAGGTATATAATTGTGCTCAATCAACATTTGTTGAATGATTGACTGTAACTGGAAATTCAGCAGCAAAGAGAAGTATAGGGTTGTTATACTTTTCTCCCAAAGAATGAAAGATGTCCGTCTCTTCTTGAGTGAGGCTTTGGAAAATCAGCCATGGGATCAAGACAATCTAGTGCAGCCTGGTGGCAGCTTTCCTGATAATGAGGGCAGCATTTTAAGGGCCCAATAAACAAGCTCCTTGAGGTAAAATTGTACAATGGCACAGCAAATGTGAGAAGGGGAAATGGGCCCGCCTTGCTAACAAGAATACTTATTATTGAAGTTGTATACAGCTGTGGTGTGTTGAAAATAAAATTGATAGGTCTTGAATTGTTTTATTAATGGTTTATAAATAGTCTGCAGAGAATGTATATCCTTACTGCCTGCAAAGGGCATACAGCTCCCCCCTGCGACCCTCACTGCCCACCCTGTCCTGATCTCCACTCCACTGGAAGGAGAGACTGGGACACTACATGCATTACCAGTTTTATCTTATTTATTTGTTCATCTATTACGAGGAAGATGAAACAATACAGTTGGCAGATTCAAGGATGGGTAAGCTTTTGTTTTACTGAGTCAGACGTACTGATGGATTTATTAAAATAAGAATACTGAAACAAGCTGTTTTAACAAGTGCCTATGTTTGTTCTTGGACAGGCTGTGTTGGAGATGTTGAATTCCACAAATTATACTGTACCATCTGTTAATAAAGTAATGCTTAGTGTATTAGAACTTACTGTAGTAGAAAGCATCCTGGAAGAATCTTAGTGTCTCAAAAGGGGGAAGTTATAAGTTAGATATTTATTAAAATTTGGGGTCTGAGATCCAGAAGTTTAAGGTAGGTTTTTCAAGACAGAGAACTAATTGTTATTGAGCAACATTCATGAAATAATAGCTTAGGATTGTTGAAAACAATAAGGTTGTGTTGTAAAGTCTGTCTTGAGAAGGAACTTTCTCAGGTGAGCAAGACTGGTATCTTCAAATTGATCTGCAAGAATTTCCTCAAGCAAACTATGGAGTTATTTATAGGATTACAGTTTTATCTTTTCTGTGTAAAGGATTACTAGAAGGAATAATTAAGACAATTGTTACATGCAGTCTCATTTCTCAGAGGTAATTTTTGAGGCATCCAATGAACAGTTGGAACTCAGAGAGATGTACAAAGGTAGGAGTAATCATTATTTGCATTATTATAAAGATCTGGAGATGGTTCTGTCCAAGTGTAATCCAAGGAGAGAAAACAAGTAGCCTAGGATTGAGAATTGAGAAATGTCAACATCTAAAAGCATGTTCAAAATACATTCAAAATACATTGGAAAGTAGTCAGAAATATATGAAGATGAACAGGACAATATAAGGAGGGTACTTCAAAAAAGGAAAGAGTGATCAATGAGGCCAGTGCTGCTAATTGCTCACATAGTATGAGGGCTCTGAAATGTCCATTTTAGCAATTTGAAGGTTATAGTGAATCTTAGTGGGAGTTGTTTTGGTGAGTTTATAAAGGCAAAAAACAGATTAGGAAAAATTAAAAAGGGAATGAGTAAATAGGAAATTGAAGTATTTAAACAATTTTGGCTAAGCAAAGGAAGGTAAAGGTAAATTGGTAATTGTAAGAAAATGAGAAATTGATTTTTTTCAGGTTGGAGAGATTTGAATAGATTTAAATATGCATCTTCTATGCTTCTATTCTTATGCCATAATCTTATAAGAAAAAGGTAAATGCATTCTTCCTTCCTTCCATGCACTCATTCATTCTTTCTTTTATCCAGCAAAGAGCAGACATAGTTCTGGGCCCCAAGAAATTTATAATCATAGAGAACCAGTGTGTTGAGGAGAAATGGGAGTAGATATATAAATGTCCCATCCCTATAATTGTAGCATTAGTACAAATACACTTTAAGGTGTTTTTTTGTGGTTGTTATATCCCAAAGTGAATAATTTACATTGCTTTACAAAGCAAGCGTTTGGCTAAAGATCAGATTGTGTTTTGAAGCCTTTTAACCCAATTTCCTCCAGACATAGCTGATTCTATAGCAGATGAAACTTGTAATATGGAAGCTTATTAACAGAATGAAACAATCAAGTGAACTAGCAGCTATAATCCTAAGACAAAAAAGAACGTCATTTTTTTTTGTTAATTATAAAAGGGTAAATTGAGGGTAGGGGAATAAAATTTCAATCTGTTGAAGCAGTGTACTTTAAAAAATATACCTGAAATTACTATTCAGCCAGACCTGCTTCCATTTCAAAGCTAAAAATATTCATTTCTCCAAAACCTCTTAAACCAAAGGAGCTATAAGTGAACTAGAATATACACAGGAAGTCATGCTGCATTCTCATGTTGCTAATTGGAATTGTGCTGAATGTAATATGGAAGCAAGACAAGACAAGAGCAAAGTATTTCCATTAGCTTCGCTAGCCATGGTTCTGAATCTTAATCAGAGCCTTGTTAATACTTAAATATGTATTTAAAGACCCAAGTGTGTATGTAGCCATGGAAGTTTCATTAATAACTATGATTTGTATAAAAAAGATGTATTCAAAGACAAATGCTCAAGTATGGATTTTAATTGAATTTATAAAAACTTCTTTTATAGCTCAGGAATGTAAAAAAACTACAGTAGGAAATTAACTTGCATTTAGCTACTAAGGTATATTGTGGTTTATCATTGAGAGGAGGTAAGATTTTTATCTTAAAATCATATTTCTCCATCAGCTATATACAATTGTCTTTTTCATGTAGGGCTATTTAGAAACAGGCAAATGGGAAAAGGAACTGAAGGGAAAAGGTACTGGCATTATTTGAAATGCCTTAAATTCTGCAAGTTCTGAACTATGCAGCCTTCAAAAGGGACATAATGGAGCAGACATCTGTCAGTCTGGAGCCTCTTTTCTCCTTCAGCAGCCATGCTTCAAATGGGTCTTTGTTCAGAGGGATGGCTTGAAAAAACAATCACCATTCCCTCCTCACAGCAGGCTACCACAGAACATAACTGCACAGAATAATGCCAGTTGAAATGACGAAGTGTATCTTTTCTACACATCCACGAAGATACTTACCTAGTGTCTTCTGGGTTCTAAAGGAGAGGATATAGTTCATTGTTACCAACTGCTCTAAATCTTCCTTACTACATGCAACTTATCTCTATTAAAAGAGAAAAGATACCAGGGGGGTTCTAACATAACGAACATATTCAGATTTCCACTCTTAGGTTGAGCTCTGACTCCAATAATTATTTATGATGTGTATTAGTACAGAGTATGTATTCAATATTAAATTTACAGAAAGAAATATATTTTAGAGTAATTTGATAATCACTTGTGAGTTGTTACTAGATAGCCCTTAGATTTTAAGAAAAGTGATGGAAGGAATCTTTAAGCCAAAACAGATTAACTTCAGTTAGCAAGTGGGTTGGTTTAGAATTCCTATCAGAGATGATTGAACTGTGACTACAGTGGTCCTTTGACATTATACACACTGTAACTCTGAGGGGGAAATCCCCGGACAAAATACCTTTGAATCTGAAATCAATCAAAGGGAGAAATAAAGTAGGAGAAAGCCATTTATTTCTTACAAGCAGTAGCCCACCTCTGCTCTCCCATGTCTCTCACAATCTGGATGCAGAGGAAAGGACCCCACCCAACCTCCCCAGTCCAGATATGCCCTCACTCGCCCTTGTAATTACCTATTGATATGGAGATGGCCTTTCTCCACCCCTTGGAAACACCTATTGATACAGAGATGTACTAAGGCCAGATGAGAGATTCTGGAAATTATTGAAATTTTACCCACACGCTATGCTATGCCAAAGTCAGCCCTACACATGAACAGCCACTGTGTGAAAAAGGCTACCTGTCCCCAAACACATGATTCCCACTAGCCTGCTATGCAGTGTTGTGTCTTAGAACTACTGTGTAAAAATAAAAGCACATGTCCTTCCAGTGCTCTATAAGACCCAATATCAGAAATCCCCTTCCTGCTCCCCACCACCCTCATTTTATCTCCCATTTTCTTGCCTTCCTGGATCATTCCACTGTAGGCATAGGCCAACTTGCTATTCTTTGGAACACTCCATTTACAATCTCTTCATAATATCTTTGCCTCAATTGTTCTTCCTCTACAAAATTGGTTGACTTAACTATGTTACCTTCCTCAGAGCTTCCTTAGTTTCCCTTCCTATGGAGCCTGCTCTGATTATCTTACTGAAAAGTTCAAATGCCCCCATTACTCTGCTCCAATATTTTTTCATAGCACTTACCACTCTTTGGCATAAAATAACATTCTACATTTTTTATGCTTATTGTTTATTATCTCTCCCATTCTCTGCATGAGACCCTCCCTTCCCCATGTGATCCCTATGAACAGGAATCTTTGTCTCTTTTGTTTATTGCTGTACCCCAACCGCTAAGAACTGTCTGTACATTGTAAGCACTTAACAAATATTTATTGAGTGTATGAATTAATGAAACCATGAGCCATCTTTGCTTTTCATTACCCTGAGTGGCACTAGCTACATACTCTCCTACATAAAGTTTTCAAAGTAATTAACAGTAATTTAATTTCTGTTAATAGAATTCCTTCTTTAGGTTCAGGCTGTGATACTGGCAGATCCTTAAAATAATGCATTCTGATAACTACAAGGAAATAACATGTTGACATGTTCATTAGTAACTATTTGCCCATTGAGTTTATCAGATTACCTACCTCATATTTAAGATAGCGGGGATCTGAGAAATTCAAACTGAGAACCTAGTTTTTGATAGGGGACTTGAAAGTTTCCTGCCGGAGTATGGTAGTGCAAAGGAAGGGGACTGGTTACTCTGGGGAGCACCCAGAAGAAAGAGGAGAGGAGCAGGGGGGAACCTTGGTTTTAGAAGGTGATATAAACATCCTGGGGGAAAAAATCTCCAACAGCAGAGGGGAAAACAGAAAGAAAAATACTTTTCTTTCAATTTTAACAGGGCCAGCCAACCTTGTTACATTTCAAAAAGTCTCTGGGAAAAGCCTTTGGTTTTCCTCAATTTATTAGGAAATTTGAAAATATACATATCCAGTAAAAGAAAATAATTCATAGAGCTGCACTTACCTTGCCCCTTTCTGTAAAAGAAGAAAGAATTAAGAAAATTGGAGGGTTTAGTAGGCATCAAGATTAGAACTCTGATGGAAAAAGCATTGAAAGGCAGAGTTCACATTTCTCAAAAGGCCAAATGCAAGTCTTCTCCCCCAAATCATTCACCAAAGTGCTTTGAGTCATCTGGAATCCTTTAGTCTATGAGCCTAATTTCTCTAAGCTATCTTAACAACCTAAAAAGAGAGCAGTCATGGCTGCGTTGAACACATGCATGTTTTTGCACCATTCCTGTCCTGATGACAGGTGGCACCATTCCAGGAGTTAAATATCTTCCATAAAAATAGTTGTAATATGTAATATGTAAATGTAATATGTAATATGTAATATGTAAAATAGTATTATATATGTTTTAAATCAGTTTATTTATTCTCTCTCAAGATATCAGAAGTTCTGATCCAATTTCTCCAAGTAACCTATATGTTTATTAAGAAAATAGATCATAACTAAGAAGGGATTTAGGTAGTGAGATATCTAAAGCCCATTAATTTCCTCTTCTATAGGTTAAGCATTGCAGGATCATTATTGAGATTCTAATTTGTGATGTAACATTTTATAATTACCAAGGGAAAGTAGGTTTTTGATATCTAAAGTGATTTTTTCATTTAAATCAAAGTGTCCCTTAAAGAATGCATTATTGTACACCAGATGGAATTAAATGAACCATTACATGAACTTGGCATTTTCGGATTGGGGTACCTGAATTTAATTACCTGCAGTCAGTTTCTAAATATGCTGCTCATGAGGGGTTAGGTATTATATAGAAATTCTTTTCTATTCTCCTCTGCTATTTTTTTCTTGCAATGCGTTTCGACATTTTGGTTTATTGTATAATCATGTTCTGCCGCTAATAATGGTAAGAATTAATACTGAACTACCAGAATTCATGAGACAGAACAAGTCGACAACCATTTAAAAAACAAACAAATAGGCAAGGGACAGCTAACAAAAGAGAATATTATAGTTTTATGTGATATACAATTTGAACTGTCTGCCTCAATTCTAATAAGGCTGAAATATGGAAAAAATGATCTTTCAATTAAATAGAATTTCTTTCAGGAATTTTATCCCCAAACTGCAATGGTGTATATTTCCTGTTGTCATTTTTAAATCATGTCAGATGAAGAATATGAATTTTTTATACATTTTATATCACACGACATTTTGTTTTCTTTGTAAGTAAGCAAAATTATTTCTTCTGTAAGTCATCTCTTCATATAGAGAATACCCTCTGGGTGACATTTATTGTTAGTGTGATAATCACCTTCTTATTCTCTCCTTTCAAGTAGTGAATAGACGTTACGTGTCTGTTTACCACACTGGCACCAAATGCACAATTTCTTCTTACTAAATAAAGATATATTTAGACTTTTGGAAGAATGGGAACTTGAAAGTCTATTTAAAGTGTTTGACACTAGATCAGTTTTATTTTTCTTTTTAAAAATGAATTCTCTATATTATTTCTCAAGCTGTCACTGTTTTCTTAGAACAGTTGCCAAAGAACATCTAATTTGAGTCTGGGCAACATCAAGTTTAATGGAAAAAAATCTGATTTATAATTTCACATTATTTCATATACTATGTGCTTATTTTTTCTGAACCTTGTAAACTTCCTATTGACTCTAGGAAGTCAAATAATTAAAGTATGCATGTGTGTGTGTTTTAGCAAGGGAAGGAGTATGCTATTTGCAATCAGAGAATTCAGCTAGTCTCATGTTCTAAAATGTCTGATTATCTGGAAAAATAAACAGTAATAAACAGAACCTTACAAAAATGAATTATTGGAAGAACTATAGATAATCAAATATATGCCCTCAGCATATGAATTGTTAAATTATGTTGAAAATAAGTCATTTCCAAATAAGCAAACTCTTTACATTGCTAATAGTATAGACTTGAAATTAATGTTAAATATGTTATAGTTTCTAACTTGCAAGCCAAAAGAAAAAGATTTTAGCTATCTAAGTAGCCATATTACCAAATGTAATTTGCTGAATGTATGCTGGGCTTATTAATGAGAGTCTTAAGAATTAAGCTTAAAGGTAGAAAGGAGTCCACTTGCTCTTGAAGACTCAGAAGCAGAGATGACAGGAATGATCCTGTAGAATCTTTAACAGCTTTATTGAGATATAATTCACATAGCTATAATTCACCTATTTAAAGTGTATATCTAGAATAACTCAACCATTCTTTCTATCCTTGTATTTCTCAGTTAAAAGTGGGAGTCCTAAAGAAGCAGCCAGTTGGCAAGGCTATGCCACAGGCTGTCTTTCTGCTGGTGTCAGAGCTGATGAGGGTAAGGAGTGGTTGGAATCATGTCATGAGGGAATGAGATATCCAGAGGCAGCCACCTGGATTTACTCTTCCAATGAGTAAAATGTAAAAGATAAGGCAAAGGTTATTTGCAGTGGTGTGCTGGTTAATGTTTAACAGTTGGATCCCCAGAATGAAAAAAAAAAAGTCATATGTTTTTAGCAGTTACAGATTTCTATTGTATAAATACTCCAACTATAAGGAATAATTTGAAACAACAAATATGAGAGCATGCAGAGTTTGGAACAGAGGCTAACAACATGCTCTTGTGAGCTGAAATGAGCTGGCTCCAGAAAACCACCAGATTTCCCCCTCAAAAGTACTTGGGTGCTATCAGGGAGGGGGTATGAATGCTAGTAGCCTCCCACCCCCAAAAAAATATTCAGGTATTCAGCATAAATGTTATTGGTCCTAGACACAAAGACACTCAATATGCTTTTCAATAATTAATAATAACTCAGTAGATAAGAATTTGTGGACATGGTGGAAACCACCATAGTATTTTATCTCACAGAAAAAAAGAGACCACTGTTCTCTGTCAAAAATTTCTTAATTTAGTTGAAGAACTCAGATGAGTACATTTACACTATTAAAAGAAATTTTAAAAACTGCTGTGTCAGGGAGAATTCTAATATAGCCTCCATTACATTCACCAATGTTTTTATTCCCATGAGTGTGTGGTATTACATGGGAAAAGGGATTTTGCAGATGCAATTAAGGTTACTAATCAGATGACCTTAAATTAGGAAGATTATCCAGGTGGATTTGACCTATTCCATGAGAATTTTAAAAGCAGAGATTTCTCTGACTAGCAGCAGAACTCAGAAAGATTTGAAGTATGAAAAAGATTAAATACAAGGGAACATAGAAAATTGCTGGGAGCAGCCTCTAGGAGAACCAGAGCAATCTCTTACTGATAGCCATGAAAGAAACATGACTTCAGTCCTATAAGTGCAAATAACAACATTCTGTCAAACACTTGAATGAACTTATAAATTATTTCTCAGAACTCCAGATAAGAATCCAGCCTGTAAAATACCTCAATTTCAGCTTTGTGGGACCCTAAGCAGAGAAACCAGTCAAGACTGTCCAGACTTCTGATCTAAAGAACTGTGAGATAATAAATAGCTATTGTTTTATGCTGACAGTATGTAGCAATTTGTTATACAGCAATAGAAAGCTAATATAACTGCCTATATATAAATACATTAAATGAACTGTGGTGCTACAAAGCATGTAAAGAAATGAAGACATTTGTATGAAATAAAGTGGAAAAGGCTTTTATGGAATACTAAGTCTAGAGCCAAGTGTTAGAAAAAGACGTTTGGAATAAGGAACATGAAATAAGAAGTAGAAGGTAAGGGGTGGAAAGTTGATCATGGCATTTAAAGGCAATTGTCAAGGGAAAAGGTCTGCTAGCAATGGAATATAGGAAGACAGACAAGGTTACATTAGATCACAAGGGATATGGTCAGAGAGCTGAGACTAGTAAATTGATTATTGAAAGTGCTGCGTCAAATGATTCTCAGCTTTTTTGGGAATTTTAACGCATGTGTACTTTTTAAAACATTAGACACCTGAACAACACTTCAGAATAACTGAATCAGAAATTCTGGGTTATGTTACAATAACTGTATGTTTTAAAATTCCATAGGTGATACTGGGATTCAGCCAAGGTTCAGATCCACTGTGAGGATTTTGGAACTCATGAAAATCTATCTAGAACTATGCAAGAATTTGGAATTTTTCCCTCCTTTGTCCTTCCTTCCTTCCCTTCCTCCCTGCCTGCCTCTCTCCATCTCTCTTCCTTCCTTCTTTCCCTCCCTCCTTCATTCCTTCCTTCTTTCCTTCCTAGTGTAAGTGGAAGAAGTGAGTTAACCCCACTGAAATTGTACATTGCTCTTTGTTATGATAAAAAAATGATAGGAATATTATAAAAGTCAAAATATTATAAAAGTCAAGCAACAAAATGAACTAAACATTATCCCTAGGGTAATGGAAATTTATGCAGGATTATTGCCTTAATAGCATCCTTAATCTTATGCAAACCATTTAAAAGTATGCTTCTTTTTAGTATTTTAATCACACCCCAGTCAGATTTCCCTGGAAGCAGACACTGAGACACATGTTAACATGCATTACATTTATTAGACAGTTCTCTTTTGACCTTCACCTGTGGGAAGGAAACGATGCTGCAGAAGTGAAGCTATGAGCTGATCCCAAGATAGACCTTACCCTTTAGAATTGCCAAACTGGGGAAGCTTGAGTCTATCTTTTCTGTGATCAGTAATTGAATGTGGTTTCCTGAGAATAGAAATTGTTTTCTTCAACTAATTCAGGCCACACTGAAGGATGTCCACCGAGGGCCGTTATCCCACAGAATTCCCAGCTGTGGGGAAATTAAAACCTTTATTCCTAAGTGGGGTCCAGGACTTCCCATCACAGAGTTCTACAAATGGCTATTTCTGGGTAAAGGCATGAATCAGATAAGCATTGTGGAAACTATTTTTAGAGATGCCGGAGTCCAGCTCCAGCGGGGGCGGGGGGGGGGCGGTGAAGCCCAAAAGGTTGAGACCGGAGTCGGCGCGTGGAGAGACAGGACACGGAGTCAGATGGAGGTGGTCTCTCGACAAAGTGTCGATGACAGCTTTATTTATACCATTTTGCACAAGGATATGATTATTTTTTATTTTTCTGATGATTAATTAGTATAGGCAGTTGGTTAATAAGTATAAGCAAGCTTTTTTCTTTCTTTTACTTTCTAATCTATTCATGGTTGGTCAAGCGTTAGACAGGTGATTGTTTTTCTGTTCTTTGACTGAAACTTTTCTTATTAACATGTACTCTATTGTGTTTTACGTTTCTATGCAACGCAGTTTCTAAGTAGTGCATGTGACCATAGGAGTGTGCAGTATGTAGCAACGACTATGGAGCCTTATCAGCTCAGGGTGAAATACAGGTCACCTAGTGCCACAGTTAGCTAGGATTCTTTCTCACAAAAATATTCTTAGAGGCTTTAATAAATTTATAATCAATCTAAAATCATAAACTCATATCTTCATTATACACCCCTTTACAGGGCACAGTAGGCAGCAAACTACATTTCCCCTTCTTATTTACATTTCTCTTCCTTCTGTGTGGATACCAAAATCTCCCTGACATATGCTACACAGGTCTCTATGACTCCATTACTGCAGGGACTAAACAGGTTCTTACATGGTGAACAATGCAAGAGCATTCATATCATAGAAACTGTTTCTGTTTTAACTACAAACCTTAAACTATAAACAATCACATCAAATATAATGTATGATTATTCATTTGATTTTTATACTTTATATGTGAATCTAATAAAATGTTAATGTGGTAGGTAAATGCAAGATATAGATAGAAAGCATGATTTAGAACTGTAAGAAGGCAAGTGTGGATGATCAGGTTTGTGCCTACAGACCAGGTTTTAATCCAAGCTGAACAAGGGCAACAAAACATCCACAGGTGTAGAAGATTTCTCTCAAAACTGGGGGGGTGAGGTTCTAAGCCTCACCTCTGTTGGCCCCCTTTTTCTCACCTGATGGCCCCCCTGTGACTGTCTTAGGTTGTTCCTCCCTTGAGGAATCTTACCCGTCTCTGGCTAACCAGCCATCTTCCGGGGCCATACAGGGAAATGTAAAGCTGGTAAGTGAGAGAGAGGTAATATTCTTTGAAAAGGTTAGTTTTTCACCTCTTTGCAGATTTATGCTCCGTGGCTTCTATGCCCAGCACTTGTTTTTGAGGTATCTTTACTTCTTGGAATATGGTACTTGGTAATTTCACATATGAGGCACAAATTCTAGTAAAGGGCTGTGATTAGGAAAGAAGAAAAACAAACTATAGAAGTAGTAGAGGGAAGAAAACATGAACTGATTAATTGTCAACAGGGTTATTCTATTCAATATTCTCTCATGACTCTATTTCTATAAAACTTTCCATCACAAGTTTCACTAGCAAAACAAGGGGGGCATTCTCAGTGGAAATGGGGTGGTCAATGTTTGACTAACAGCAGGTTTCAGTACTTTATGCTAAGATCGCCATTTGGCCCCTGCGTGTTCTATTCTTCAGGAGCACTGTCCTGAAAAGCTTCTGGGAAGTTTATGTTCTCATCTTTTCCATGCTGCTTAGCAAAGGTTAGCTTAGTCTTTGGCAACAATGCAAGTAAAAACAAAGCCAATAATATAATGGAAAATAACAAAATTAAGGTGGGTAATAGAGGGAGCCAGCTGCAAAAGCCCCTGATTTGTGGGGGTCTTCCTCCAGCCTGAGCTTTGCTACACAGCTTGAGTAGCATGGCTCCCTGCATCTCCCCCTTTTTTATTTCTTAAGGCAAGTTTTAAGGTCTTCAATTCTAGGGCAGTATCTTTTATCTCTTTGCTCAACAGTCGGAGGAAGACTGGAAGAAATGAAACAAGAAAAGAATTATTAAGGCTATAATTCCTAGATTAATAAAAGATAGAAACCAGGCTTTGGAGGTGGTGTAATGTTGCAGAGTGGCAAGAAAAGATCCCGCTACTTCAGAGGCAGAGGAAGAGGATACGTGAGCAGTACTAATATCACTGATAGTTTGCTGCAACTGGCCCATATCCAGAGATAAATTGGTATCGTCCCACACTCCTAATAAATGATTCTTTATTTTATCCCAGGAAATTTTTGTATTATTATATAAATGAGGTGTAACACAAATCCATTTATAGCTACTGTGGCATCTGGTGGTTAAACGTGTCTTTAAATTTTGCACTTGGGTCTTCACATAAAGCAGGGTTTCTTCTAGGACATTAACTTTAGATTTTAATTTTTGATCAATAATCTCTTAAGTGACTAAAGCTAATGATACATTCTTAGACAACTGATCACTAATCAGCAGTATGGGTCTTTTGTACTAGGGGCTACAAAACACTATTTCTGAAATAAGAGAATGCTGGTATCACAAAGTGCTTGTAGTTTATAATCATTAAACCATGTAAAATTTAAAGTAACAGGAATTATCAAATATGGGAGATGGTACACAATAGAAATAACCTTTGCATCATTTTTTACAGAAATACAGGTAGAAAGAGAACAATTACTACAATTTATAATGAATTTATCTATAGTTTTTCTAATATTCATAGATATATAATTCTAAAATAGCAAAAAGACATATGAAGTTTGCAAACAGGCTTGAAGTTGATAAACAGCTTTTCCTGTGGGTTTATGCAGTGTTACTAGTCCGACAGAAGCTACAACTCGCCATAATTCAGACTGTAGGAAAGATTTTTCATTTAAAGATGTATTTAATATGGGTGGGACTTAAGCATGGCAATAAACAAAGTTTTACTAGTAATAGGCAAGTCCTGAAGGCGATCTACAGCTTCGGCTTCATCCGTCAACTTCTCTATCTGGTCTCAGGTCGGAGGGTCACTTTCTCGAATTGATCTTGCTAATCACCGCCGTGAGGGAAGACTTAGTCGTGACTGGCGAGCTTCTCAGGAATCTTGCAGAGCAAGGCTCTGTAAACGCTGGACTAGAAGTTCTTGAAGGTTTTTTCTTGGGCAGGGACTTTCACTTCATCTCAGGAAGTTGTGTAGGGGAGGAGGTGGTGGTGGAGACTTGTCTGATGAGTCTGTCTGGTACTCACAAGGGTGTATCTGAGTCCTATTTAAAAATACAAGCATATCCTCTCCCACAGGTTATTAAAACATCAGGCCCTTTCTATTGCCTTGTAAGCAGGTGTTTCTATCTTATTAAAGGTTTGTAATTAGTTGAAGACAAAAAGCCGCAAAATCATTTTCTTTAGTTTACTTGATCTTACTGTTCTGCTGAAATCTAGTTCTTTACTAATTTAGGAGTAATCAGTGACTACAAATGATAACAGGCTTATGAATGACAATGTTTAAAGATTTGATGAGAGTTTACTGTAAGACAATTGCTAAAAGGAAATTTGGATATTTCTGTAACATAAAACATTCAGTAACAAAGTTTAGCATCATCCTCTTTAACAGTGCTTTCTAGGTAAATACATATATCAGATAAATAAGCCAAATTAGCCAAATGTTTTCTCCAATGAGGACTAAAAATTCCTCTGACATGTTCCAGGGGCCCTCTGGAAAATATCAGAGTTAACTAGAGGTAAAAGCAACTTTTTAAATTTGATTTCGGGAAGCTGTCAAAAAGTTTTTAAGGCACTTGCCTAAATAGTCTAAATAAAATCATAAATCACTATGAAACAATACTTATTTATTTAACCAAAATGACAATAAAAGATTTTAAAGGCAAATACAAAAGGCTTCATAGTTGTTAACATAATTTAATTTTTACTCCTTTTAACATAATTTTTTCTAAATACTTTGACAATTCATTGAGACTTTAAGCATGAGAAACTGCATTGATAAAAACAATTAGAAAGCTCTTTGCAATCTTTCAACATTAAGAGCAGGCTAACAGTTTAAGAAAACTTTGTCCATTTATCTGAAAACAAAATTCTAATTTGCTGTGTACTTGATATCGAGACTCATTTACTTTAATTTCACATAGCATTATGGTATCAATTCTTCCACAAACTTTCTATAGCTTTCTTTTACATTAGGTGTTCTCCTTCTTTAAATAAACAGCTGTACTTTAAAGGTTACCTTCTTTTACCTTCAACAAAATGAATTTCTATTCTTTATACCTTCTCTATTAAACACACATCTTTTCTAGCAAGCAGAGATATTTTCTTTATTACTTTAAGTAGTTTTATTTAGAATTTAAAATTATTAGGAACTTTTTTTCAGTGAACACTGAGAAGTGGGCTATTGTAAACTGTTACACTAGCATTCTTAGATTGGCAAATTTATGAACACATTTTATAATTTTTTGAAACTATGTGCTTTATAGCACAATCTTTAAGCATAAAGTATGTCTGCTTAATTTCACAAAACTTTAAGGTTTTAGGTTACTGTAAAGATTTTCAAGCTGTTTATAAGTATACACGCTGTAACACACTGTAATACATTAACACACTATTATTAAAATGTTTACTTGCTACCCTTATTTAGTTTACTCATTCCTAACAACCATGCTCACAAAACTTTTACCAAACAGTAGACAAAGTCAAGCCTCTCTTTAAGCATTTTTTCTTGAAAGATTTAACAGATAACATTAACTTTAATGACTTTAGGTAATCTTAGGCAGCTGATAACCGTAAGGACATGTCCATTTCAGTTTAATTTAAGTTAGCATTAATGCTTAATATCTTTTATTAGAATTTTCTAGAAATTTTAGAATGCCCAATTTTTATAACTGCTTGTCTTTAAATCAATATTTATTAATACCATCCAGAGGTAAAAAAATATTTCTCATTCACACACTTAGACAAACAAACATACAGATTGAGACACAATGACTACAGATAGCAACACTTTTCACAAAAGAACATATACACAGATAGACAAACTGACACAAATATTTGAGTTATTAATATTCAATTGCCTTCTTTCCTTTTAGCTTACTTGATTACAGATACCTTAAAATCTGGAGGCTTTTTAACTAGTTGAGCAGCATCTATTCTAAAAGGATTATATTGGGCTGCAGTTTCTCCAAAATTCTCTTCTTTTTCTGGAGTTAATCTTTCATCATATAAGGGGAGGCAGAGGCCAGCATCACTCGAGATTTTGTTAAAGAGAGTAATGGTGTCATCCATCTATTAGATAAGGCCTCTAACAATATCAAAGTATAAGGTGTCAAGGGACCATAGTCTTTGCAGGCAATCTTTAATTCTTCTAATAATTTATATGGGATGGGCTCCCATGATACACTTTCATCATCAAATTCTCTTCCAAAAATAAATGGGTAACACATAAATTCTATGCCTCCTTCTTGTTCTGCTTGCTTTAAGGCAGCCCTTACTCCAGTAGGAGTCTTCTGATCAAATCTATGCTGTTTAAGTTCTAAAACCTCCTTGATTAAATTCCACAATACAAAGGCATCTGTAGGGACCTTCTCACATCCGTTGCTGGCATAATGTTCCCTTATTTCTTCTCCAACCTTCTGCCAGGTTGCGAGACTTGTAAAGGAGTGCAGAGAGCATTAAGAGTCAGGAAAAAGAACTAATAAAACTTAGCTAAACCTTAACAGCAGACCATTCCGGAATAGTAAGAGATTCAATGTCTAAACTTAGAGAGAGGCCAGATCAAAGGAAGAGAGAGCGAGAGGCCAGCCAAGGGCTATTTGAATCCTGGTTTACTAAATCCCCATGGTTTACAACCCTGATATCCACCCTGGCAGGGCCCTTGCTTATATTTATACTGCTTCTCACTTTAGGTCCCTGTATCTTAAACCGGCTAATAGCCTTTGTTAGGGAAAGAGTGAGTGCTGTTCAGGTACTAATGCTGAGACCGCAGTATCATTCACTCACACAGCAGGAAGAAACAAACATTCCATGATTGGAATGGTCAAAGGAAAGTGGGGAAATGTAGAATCTAAGCATTAGTAAGATTAGTAAATTAGCATAAGCATAGCCATCTTAGAAACCTAGAAACCATTTTCTGAGGGTGTGACTCAGGAAGAAGAGAAAAAAAAACAAAAAAACCTGGGCCTGGGTAAGGCCCTGAAAAACAAGTTAATCATGAGCACCGGGTGGTGGGCAGCTGTGACCCTTGGTCAGCTAACCTTGGTCAGTTAACCTTACATACCAAGCTTATCGTTCAGAACCTCCCTAACCATTGAGGAGTAGTCTCACCCTGCCCTTGCTTAACCCCAGGATGTATATCTTGCAAGAATAATGTATAGCTGTGGAAAATTACTATGAGTTAAGTGCTTTGAAAATGCTATATAAACCCTTGGCTCTGAGTGCTCGGGGTCCTTGTTGAGACCTGCTGCGTCGGGCTGACTTGGACCCCAGCTAGCTGGCTAAATAAAGACTTTGCTTGAATTTACATCTCTATACCTGTGTAGTTTGTTCTCTGGAGAAGCCTCTGAAGCCTGGACCCTAACAGACTCACTGTGCCTTGGTCAGGAAACCAAGGACAACATTCTTGGACAAAATGTAAGAATGTTGCTAATTGTCCATTGGTGACTTCTATTCCTCTACTTACAAGCATGTGCATTAAAACTTCAATAAAGAGTCTTCTTTCTTTAGACTCAGTATGGCCTATAGCTTCTGGATTTCTTGCCCTTTGCATTAAAACTTCAATAAAGAGTCCTCTTTCTTTAGACTCAGTATGGCCCATAACTTCTGGATTCCTTGCCCTTTCTCACTTTGTCTCGTTGTACAAAGGGGTCTGCAGCACCCTGGTGCAAGATCCTATCTGTCCCCGCAATCAATCTTACCTTTTGAGCCCCACGTTGGGCGCCAATTGCCAGAGTCCAGCTCCAGCAAGGAGGGGTGTGAAGCCCAAAAGGATGAGACGGAGTCGGCGCGTGGAGAGACAGGACACGGAGTCAGATGGAGCTGGACTCCGGCATAGAGAAAAGGATGTGTACAATTTTCAACATGTAGTGTTTAATGTGTTTTCTGTAAAAACAAAACATGTTAAAAGCATGCTTGATTTCATGTGTCTTTCTAGAGTCAGTTCTAGTTTTGCAAAGATTGCCAAGACTTGAAGTCTTTTAAATCTAATCTAATTTTTCTTACCACACAGTTGACAAATGTTTTCCTTGATTAACTTCTAGGATACTGTAATCTCCAAATTTTCATTGCCTTCACTCCAAATTTATTTTCTCTACTGGCTTTTTGGAAGTGACAGACTTTTTCTAGTCTCGAAATTTCACATTTATGCTTCACTTAATTCTATAGTCATTCTGGAGATCCATGTTAGACTGACTACTCATTCTATCCTATGTATCTCTTAAACCTCTCTTGCATATTTTTAATCTCTTACCTCTCTGTATTTTTTTGGTAATTTCTAGGTAATTTCTTATGGTATGGTTGATTAATTTTCCATTCTGTTTTACATATTATGCCATTTAAACTATAGATTTCCTATTTTTTCCATTTTTCCCTAATATTGGAAAAATTCATTTCCAAAATTTATTTCCTGATTTTTTCCAATATTTTTCACTTCTAGAAGTTCTTTTGTTTTATTTCAAATCTGCCTGATACATTTTGATACTATTCTAGCCTTTAGTCATATTTCAAATCTCTCACTTCTTTCTTTAAATATACTAAATACATTCATTATATGGTCTGTATCTGATATTACCAGTATTAGCATTCTTTCTCATTTTGATGCTGTAATATTTGTTTTTGTTTTTGCTGTCACTTATTTTCTCCTTAGTTCAGAGATTTTTTATTGTGAGCTCTTTGAAGATGTTTGTGGACTTATGTGAGGCCTGAGGTTGAAATGAATTCCCAGAGATAATTTTTCTTTGCTTTTGTTAACCATCCAAAGGGGTCACTATCAACTGGGAAATCTTTAAACATTTTTGGTGCTTTTTTTTTTCATTTATTGATGCACAGAATGTGAACTTTCATTCCAGACGAGATAGAATACAGATTTATGGGTAAGAATTTCTAAATGAGATTTTAACAGGAAGGATTTAGTTGAGGAAACAGGAAATATTCTGTGTATTTCAAGCAGGAAAGACAGCACTACATGGAATTAAGTGCTTTAAAAAATAATGGAGGAGCCTTAGAAGTGGAAATCAGGGGCCATGTCTAGACTTTAGATCCCAAATCACACCATCATAACTGTAGTACCACCACTGTAGCTGCCACGACTGGCTCAAACCCAAGAAGCCAGTTCTTAGACATTTAAACATGGACTCCAGCTGCTGCAAACACTTGTCCCCTGGAACTTGTCTGATAGCTGTGTCTGCCACAGGAAAAGGCTCTAGCTTCATTTATGTCTTTCAAATATGTGTGGATTGAGACTTAGACTATGAAAAGGGAGTCTAAAAATGTAGATTTTAGTTTTCTAACCTCTCCAATAGAAAGAGGATTTAAATGAATGTTGAGAGAGCCGATTCAGATATTTATCACTTTTTTCTTTCTTTTCCTTCTTTGGAAAGCCAAGACAGAGGAATGTGTACTCACTATGCCTTCTTTAGGATAAGACGCATTTTTTTTTTTTGTACTTCACCTTTCTTGCTGTTATACTTCATGACTCTTTTCATACTTAGGATCTCAGGTGTTTTCTCCCATCCTTTCCTAAACTGTTAAATCGTAGGGTTGACATTTACAGCCAAGGACTGTCCTATGCATTTACTTACCCTTGTGAATTTGACTTTTCTTATCAAATCTAGATTTTTTTTAATTCCTATTATTTCTGCAAGCTCAACTGTGTATTAAGAAACTATTTTAAATGTTTTATCTGGTAATTTTACTTATATGGGAGAGGATTCTGTAACATCTGTGCTAAATATAGAGATATGTCCTAAAATTAGGACATATTTTTAAATATCTTACTTGCAACTCCTTCTAGTCTCCCCTGCTAGTTCCTCTTCACCTCCTCAACCTCTAGATGTTGACATTCCCTAAGAATGAGTTTCAGACCCCTTTTCCCTAATATTTATATTCTTTTCCTAGATGGTCTTATCCAATACTGTCATTTAAATATCATTCATATGCTGTGACTTCCAAATTAACATATTCAGAATAGATCTTTCCCTTTTGCTCAGATTCAGTTATCTGGTGGCCTACATGGTATTCTTATCTGGAAGTCTAGAAGACATCTCAAACATAGAATACCCAAAACATAAATGATCACCTTCCCAACTCAAATCTTTTTTTTCTTACTTCATCTCAGCAAACGAAACAACCCATCAAGTTACTCATGACAAAACCAAGAAATTATCTTGATTCTTTTTTTTTTCTTCATGATCCCTGATTCCCAATCGATGAGCAGGTTCTGTCAGTTCTAGCCTAAGTATAACCACTTTTCAAGACTCTCCTGCTGTCAGAGTAGCTAAACCATCATAGTCTTGTACCTGTGCTTCAACAATGAGTGAACAGCGAGTCCAAGTAGATGAAGAATGCGAGCTAGTTTCTCTTCTACTTTGTCCCTTTCAAATAGGTTGTTTAGCTAGCAATATACTTTTTTAAAAATATAAATTAAATAATGTGAACTCTGGGTTTCTAGAAGGAAGAAGTAGTTGGTAATCTTAAAAACTACAGAAGAGTCAAATAAGATAAGGTCTCAGAAAAATTCATTGGACTGATTGAGAAAAGTGGTAATAGGTGACACTGACATCAATAACAATTAGAAAAGATGAATCTCTATACTTAATACATGCTTTTGTATCAGTAAATAAACTTAGTATGTAGAATAAAAATATTCCCTTCATCACATAATGGTATTTCCTAGTTATTAATAATGTCTCTGTTTTTGTTATGCTTTTGATAGTGATATGTCTAAGAATCTCCTTTGGATTCATGCTCTGAGTCATGTTATGAATTTGTTGATGTCATGCTATTAAGAAATAGAACCAATAACAATTTATCAAGATCCTTAATTAAATATGTGGAAAGGCAGTACAGAATAACCATTTGGAAATTAATGAGGAGATGACCCTGTTACAACTAAATATGAAAGAATGGAAAATTTATGAATGAGTCTCCAGAGGTCTCTATAGCAGTCACGGTGTAAAGGTAGAACTACAGGAGAGTTAGGGAATCCCAGGAGGAGACCACATTAGTACAGGTGTTATATATTTCCTCAAGGACACAAAACTAAACAGAAATGAAGTGATTCCTTAGAGCTGATTCCAATGCAACTATCTTGCAAGATTTTATCTGGATATCTGTGTCTCTTATAGAACATAGATGCTCTATCTTTAAAAGGTAGGATTCTACTGGGAATAGGAAAAGAGCCAAATGTTGTCTATACCACTGCCCCTGCAGGCCCAGGCTTGTAATACCATTCTTAAAAAATACACACTAGCAACTCATATGATTCTTTTTAAGGGGATGTTTACAAACCCCCATTTCTCCTAATTCTGAAATCAAACTCAGCAGCAGGAAGACCCATACCCCTCCAGCGATGAAAACAGAGTAGAGGCTCCATCGCTGCTTCAGACCTGGACATCCTTTTACAAACTGTGTTGTTATCAGGAGAGATGCATTGGTATCCTTAGATTACAGAGAATACATCTGCATGGAATATATCTTTAGTTGCTACATACACATATTGAAACAAATATTTTCATTCTTTATTGAAACATTTTATTTACCATGTTTTAACTTATATGTTAAATATAAAAAATAGCCAGCTTGCTATGAAAATCAAATAATGTGAACATTTATAAAATAAAAATGAGAATCCTCTATTAGCCATCACTCATTAGTCAATAACACTCTCCCTGGATTGCTGCTATTAATCGTTTGGGCTTTTCTTCCATATGTCTGTTTATATGTGTCTGTGTACACTCAATCACATACATATTCTATGAAGGCCAGTCACTCTATATAGGAAACTCTCAGAAGTTTGTTCAGAGACACTAGGCAGTTCAGTTAGCATCATGGCAGCATGAGTTGTTTCTCTCTTCCTTCCTCTTTGATTTACAACTAATCAGCCATGTACAACTGAAGGAAAAAGCACCTCTGCACAGCATACCTGAGAGAGCCATCCACCTTTGTACCTGAAAGTGGTGTTCATGAATCAGAAGAATTAATATTGTCAAAATAGCCATACCTCCCCAAATCCATCTACAGATGCAATCCAATCCCTATCAAGATACCAAAGACATTCTTTACAGAAACAGAAGAAACCATCCTGAAATCTGCATGGAGTAACAAAAGACCCCCAATAGCCAAAGCAATCCTGAGAAAAAGACCAAAGTCCAAGGTATCACACTTCCAGTTTTCAAACTAGACTACAAAGCCATAGTAATAAACATAGTATGGTACTGGCACCAAAATAGATACATTGACGAATGGAAGAGAAGGAGAACTAAGATTTAAGCCCTAGAGTATAAGGTCAATTAATAGTCAACAAGGAAACCAAGAATTCCCAATGGGGAAAGAATTTTCTTTTCAACAAATAATACTGGATTAACTGGCAAAGCACATGCAGAACAATGAAACTGAGCCCTTATCTCACACACCTCCCAAAAATGAACTCAAAATGGATCAAAGACTTACATATAGTACCTGATACCATGAAACATTTAGAAGAAAATGTAGGGAGAAAGCCCAATGATACTGGTCTTAGCAAAATTTAGGGGGGCATGGTGCCAGAAAGCACAAACAACAAAAGAAAAAATCAACAAATGGGACTACATCATTCTCAAAGACTTCTGCACAGCAAAAGAAATAATTAACAAAATGAAAAGACAATTTATAAAATGGGAGAACATTTTTGCCAAGTATGTATGAGATAAAGGGTTAAAATGCAAAATCCATGCAGAACTTTATCAACTCAGTAACAACAAAAACATCTGATTAAAAAATGGGCAATACAACTAAATAAACATTTCTCCAAAGAGGACATTAAAATGGCCAACAGACACATGTAAAGATGCTTAACACCACCGATCATCAGGGAAATGCAAATCAAAACCCCAGTGAAATACTAACACCTCACACCTGTTAAAACAGCTGTCATCAAGAAGACAAAGAGACATGTGCTGGCGAAAGACGAAGGAACATTTATACATTGTTTATGAGAATGTAGGTTGGTCCAACCAATTTTAGAGATTCCTCAAAAAATTAGAAATAGATCTACCATTTGATCCATCAGTTCTTTTGGGTATATACTCAAAGGAAATGAAAACAGGATTTTGAAGAGATATATGTACTTCCCTGTTTATCACAGCATTATTCACAATAGCCAAGGTACAGAAACAACCCAAATGAAAAACAAGTACTATATGTTATCACTTATATGTGGAACCTAAAAAAGTTATATCTGTATAAAAGAAAGTAAAAATCATGGTTACAGGTGCAGTAGTGGTGCTGGATAAGAGTCATGTTGCTTAAGGATACAAATTTATAACAAGTAGTAAACAAGCCATAGCTATCTAATGCACTGTATAATGAATATAGGCAATAATACTGTAGTAAAATTATGTGGGTGGTAAATATCACTGCATTAGCAATCATATTACAATATATAAATGTATCAAAGTAACATGCCACACACCTTAAACTTACACAGTATTACACATCAAACTTATTCAATAAAAAGCAAAAAGAAGAGACCCTGAGCCTGCTCCCCACTCTTTGTTCTGCACCACATGAGGATGCAATGGGAGACTGTCTCTGAGAGCCAGGAAGAGGCTTCCCACCAGGCACGGAATATGCTGGTGCCTTGATCTTGGACTTCATAACCTCCCAAACTGTGAGAAATAAATGTTTGTTATTAAAAAAGGAAAAAGAAAAAGTAAAACACCTGTTTCATATCTTCCCCAATTTCTAAGATTTCTCCCCTTACATTGAGCCATTGGCTGTGAGACGCCTGTGAGCTGTGTGTCCCTAGCAGTGACAGATTTCAGAATGCAGCGTGGGGAACGTTGGTCAGTTTTCCTCCCTGAAGTTACATATACAGGAAGCACATTTTCACAGCCGCCTCACTACTCTTCAGCCTACTTTCAGCACAAGTAGCCGGAAAAATCCATTTAAAGGAACATCAGATCATGTGTTTTCTCTACTTCTAACTCTAAAAGCTCCCCATTTAATGAAGAGTGAAAAGCTAAGTTCACACAACAGCCTCAATGTCCTCTGTGACCTGCTTCCATCCCCCATTCCCCTCCTTACCTCTCCAGTATTATATCCTACTCTCCCACCTTGGCCACTCTATCCCACAGACTCCAGATACATTGTGTTCCTTGAATATACCAGGAAAAATCAAGAACCTGGCTTCCTAGAGAAAACTGGTGCAGTTACACAATTGCACTGTCTGTTCTGTCTTCTTGGGAAGCTCTCTCCCTGTGGCTCATTCCTTGACCTCAATCAAGTCTTTGCTCTGCTGTGACCTTCTTGGTAAGGCCTACCCGTAGTACCCTATTTAAACAGCAGTTTGACCTTGACACTCCTGACCCCCTAACCTAGTCCATTTTTCTTTTTCTGTAGCCTTGATCATATGCAAGATCTTATATATTGTATGTGTGTTGTCTGTCCTTCTTCATGAGAATGAAGCTCTTCAAAGACAGGACTTTACTCATTGTAGCTGTAGCCGAGAAGAGTGCCTTGTTAGTAGTAGCTGTTCAGTGAACATTTGAAGAATAGATGGATGGATGAGTGAATATACACATATATTTTGGAGTCGGTATAGAAAAATGCACTATAGCAAAAGGAACTCGAGTCAGACTGGTAGGCTCTGTCAATGATCGGCTCTAATTATACCTACAGTCAAAAGGGGTACCTAAAACCTACTCCAAAGTAGTTATGAGGGTTCAATTAACAATTAGGTAATAATTGTAAAGAGCACAAAACAGTGTTTGAAACATACTGCTTAATTAATGTTACATAGTAGGATCATTTTTATTAGTATAAATATTTTTTTAATAAAAATGGAACCATGCTGTACATATTATTTATACAACTTGACATTTACACTCAATGAAAAAAACCACTTGCTTTCTTTCTAAATAGTGTACACAGGTCACTTACTCAATGAATATCATGAAGTGCTTACTCTGTGCCTTTGTAGCATTTACATTCTACCTATTCTTTCTTACTGCATACCATTCTATAGTATTTATGAATAATCATTTAACAATTCTCATAATAATAAATATTTGAATGGTTATATATAAATCACATGCAGCATAATCTAACTGAAGTGGAAATTGAATATAGTAGTAATATTGTCTGCCTTTCCATCTATTTTGAATAGGGAATAGTTTACAATATCTCAAAGAAAATATTTATCTGTCCCTCTGAATAAGTAATTTGCATGATATCTATCTTAAAAGTCACTATGTATGTACATTCAGTAGACAGCAGTTATTTTGTTTTGTTCTCCTCTGTAGAGAACTGCTCTTTGCCCTCCAACCTATTATTTTCTACAAAATTGCCATGTTCTTACTCTCTAAGAGCTTCTCATTTCAGTCAGAGTAAAAGTCCTGTCTTAACAAGGGCCCCTGCAGGGTTACAGCTGATTGGTCCTCCATCAGAATCTGACTCAAATAGAAATATCTAAGATTTATCTGAAATTTTGAACTGAGGATTATAGAGGGTATGCTCAACCCCACTTCAATAGCAGTAACTAAAGAAGTAAGACCTGAAAGGAGTTAGCGGTCCTATTGCTGAATCCAAGATAAAGAGAGACAACAGAGCTCACCCAAAGACAACACAAGTTAAAGGCCAGAAAGAGTCCCAGAAATGCTTAAACCTTATTCCAGTTGGTTTTAAGTCCCAGCTGCCTCCTACCAAACTGTGTAGAAGCTGTGTAAGCTGTTTCTTGTATTCTCTCAATCAATAAATTGCTCTTCTTTTCCCTAAGGAATTTCAAGTTTGTCTTCTATAACTTATAGCCAGAGGAGTCTAATGTATGCCATATGTTTTAATCCAAGATATTGAAATTAAGGCAAAAAAGGGATTTGTATATTCCCTGTTATGGCTACAAGAGAGCTGTTCATAAAGAAATTAATTATAATGTTATACTAATTGAGACATTCCAATGACATACCACATTGTTGGAAAACATGTTATGAGATATAAATTAGTGAAGAAGCACAGAAATATGTTCTAGGGTATAGATTCTGTGCACACCATCCTTTGAGAACTACATCTCCACTCAGGCAGATCATGGCTTTCCTGTTCCCTTGGACGTGGGGCTGGGACTGGGGCTCCTGATGAGGAAGCCTTTTCTCCATGGGGCCTTTCCCTCTCCCCAGGTGATTAATCACAAACTCTTCAGATGCCTTTGCTTGAAACAGTCCCTTTTTGATGTGCTCCTGTCACCACCGGTCATAACTAAATGTCACAGAAATTTCTCTATGAAAACTGATGTTGATAAAAGATGCTTTATTCCTGAAAGATAAAGCAGTTCAGTCACCATGTATTTGGTGATGACCGACTATTAGCATTGGGCCGGGATAAGCCTCTTCGTTCCTGACACAGTTTCAGGTACCCCGTCAGCCATGTATCCCTCTAGAAAATTAAACCACTCTCTAGAAAGTCTTCTGCAATATTTTTTAACACATTGTAGAGTTGTGCTTTTTAAACTTTAATGTGCACATGAACTGCTCCAGGATTTTGTAAGATGTACATTCTGATTCAGAAGGTGTAAGATGGAGCCTGAAACTCTGCCAGGTGATGTTGATGTGGCCCAGTCATAGACTGCACTTCAATTAGCAAGTTCCAGAGTATTTATTCACTGGTCCTAGCCAGCGTTCTAATGTAATGTCAAAGTGCCACAAACCTTTCAGCATATCCCTCTGTTATAGAACAGTGGCTCGCTGCCATACACTATTTTTATTTTCTTAAAGTAACATCATATAGTGTCAAATTCAAAAACTTTTTTTCTGGTCCTCCCCTTCTGGAAATTGAAACATAAACTGATTAATCCTTTAATATAGGCATGGCTCTCATACCATTAATAGTGTCCTTTGTGAAAATGATAAATAAATAAAGAAAAATAATTCTGTGTCTGTAAGTACACCGAAGAGTATGTTTCAGTTGTGAGTTATCTTCTGGATTTAATTTACTTCTTACCATGAACCTGAAAAATGGGGAATAATTAAAAGAAACATCTCTAACTTATGCAGTTTTGCACTTTTACATTTATTTCTCCCAATCCAAAATTTTACAGATAAGCCAATAAAATTTATTCTCTCTTTTTTTTTTCCTATACAGTCAAGTCTCATCTAAGTAGGACCTCAAAAAATGTTATTTACTGATTTGTGACTATAATAATACTGGTGTCATCTCTTATAGGGCAAATGTATTCTTTTCTGTTTTGAAGTGCCATTCCCACATGACATTAACTATAACATTAGATGCAGCCCCATTGTTAGTCATAGACTCTGTCAGAAGCCTGTACACATAACAGGTAATCAAAGGACATGCTTTCCATTGATGTGGACATGTTAGCACAAAATGCCTTTGCCCCAGGGAATTGATAAGAGGATGAAGAATGTAGCTCTTCTAGGTCACTTTGAATCCAGCCCAAGTCGGCTGTGATTAATACTGCTAACATCAACAGCTGTCCTAGGATTAATGTGAAATACAGAATGGTCTCAGTCCAGTTCACTCGTGGCAAGTGCCCACACCATGAAAATCATCACCGTCATCATTAGTGCCCTTGCAGGCAGCGTTGGAAGTCTGAATGCCAGACTTGCCTAGAGATGAGCCCAGCGGCAATAAGTCAGCTTCATCAGAGGCTTGTTACGAGGAGAACAGTTTCACTTCTAGTGCAGCATCTGCTCTCTAAATAATGTGATTAGATCTCCAGGGCAATTTATGTGGACCACTAAACTGGCCATAAAATATCATAAAATCATGACATACTATTAGTTGTCCCCACTTGACGCAATAAACATCTATTACATTTAGAGACTGGTGCTTGTAAAGACCTTACCTAATCCCACCACTGAGGGCATTAGGTCTTAGGAGAAATTAATGAAAGGGTGTGCCCTTGAAGTAGACAGTGTAGTTTCAACAGGAATCCTGACTTGTAATTTCTTGTCTTTAACTGCTAGTGTTTATAAATAATCATTCATGGGGTATTTTTCTAGTATAGCTATGTATTGATTTAATTAGAAAGTGCAAAATATTTTTGATCATTTTTCATCTGTGATGTCTATTCACATTTGCAAATATATGTGTTATTTAATTCAGTAAATGTAATTGTGTCATGCAGTGATTTCTAAAGAATGCTTTATTAACAGTAACTATAGTTTAAAAATCTAGTACAAAATCACATACAGTAGTGGAAAGAAGTCTCTGATACCTTAGGCATCTCAGCCCCAACATGAGTTTTCTAATAGAGGGAATATGGATTTACCCCTATGCCAAAGTGAGAGATACTTGTATTTTATCTGAGTTCTCTACACCTTGGTTATTGGGTGAAAAGAATGAGCCATATGTTTGTCTAGGCACCCTCAGTTGCACACTAACCGATGAAAAGAACAGGGTATCATTGTCAAAGTGGACTCTTTTCTCATTTGGTAATTTTATGATCCAGTAACATGTTCTATATTGTCATAAGCATATTATTTGAAGATAGGTAATAAAAATCTAGTATAAAAATGCCATGGGGCAAGCAATAATAACAGCAATAACAACAAAAGTTTTGTGCCCACCCCCAACAAAGCAGAAATTAGTTTGAACATTTCTGAAAGTTTATTCTCAAGCTTGAACTTTTAAAAATTAGAAACATATATTTGTTTTTTCTTTGCTTGCCACTTACCATTCTTTTTAAAGCCATTTTTATTCTAAAATATGGTAAACATATAGAAAATTATTAAAAATAATATGTATCCATCTATTTGCCATCAAGGTTAAGTAGATATTAATGTTTGTGATATTTACCTTAAATGAAAATAAAATTGCAGATATATGGAAGTTCACCCTTTTCTATTACCTCTCCTCATCTTTCTTAAGAGGGGAAATCAGTGTAAATAATTTATATGTAATCTTTTAACTTTTCTTCTACTTATATATATCAAAAAACTTATACAATCACATTCCGTATCTTAAGAATTCACAGCAAAGATTTTCTGTGTTTTTAAGTATTAATTTTTTTCCTCTGAACATTATATTTGCAAGATTTACCCATGCTCTATTTCATTCATTTCACTGCTTTATAATATTCCATTGGTCGAATAAATGACATACCACAGTTTTATGTTAATGTGATCCTACAGAAAAATAATTAAGTTGTTTCTCTTTTCTATAAGGAAGTAATGTTTCAATGAACATCACAGTATATGTTTTCTCAGACGTATGTGTGGGATTTTCTCTAGAATAGAGATCTTTAAGTGAAACTGCTCATAAAAAGGTAGGAGCATCTGCCAAATTGTTCTCTAAAGTGTTCTTCTAACAGCAGCAGTTCTCATGTTGCCTATTCTAACGAACTCAGCATTGTAAAGAAAAAAATTGACAATATGATTGTAAAATGGCATCTCAATTTTAATATCTCTTTCCCTGAATTTCTCTCAGTGAGGGTCTGAGCATCATTCCATATTTCCATTAGCCATTTAGGGCTGCTTTTTCATATCCAAGTCTTCTGCTCTGTTTACTTGTTTGACTCATTTTTATTTGGAATAGTTTCTATATTTCAATGTAGATTACTCTGACTTTTATGATTTGTAACTCAGAGTGAAGATTTTCTAAATGATATGGCATCTAAAACAATGTTTAAGCAATTTAAATCTTCACTTATTGACTAGGAGTAGGGGGAAAAGGTTTAGGACTTTTATAGCCATAACCTTTAGCAAAACATCTTTAAAATCTTGTTCACACTTCTATATTCCCTGAAGTCCCACTTATTAGAGCCCAGTTGTTGTCTTTTTCTCCCCAGTCAGCCTCTCTCTTTGCAATTTTCATCCCTTTCTCTCTTCTCCCTCTGTGTTTCCCACTCAAAACCAATTATTGATGGTTATTGCTTCCTCAATGCAAGCACACTTTCACTTTCTGTCCTTCCAGAAACATTTGGCCCCTTCCAACATTAAGGAGCCCTTTCAATTATCTACCCCACCTGTTAACTGGAGGCAATAAGGCTCAGCAACCTAAGTGTAGGCTGAACGATCAGGGAATGGAAGACATTGTGAGTACCCGTGTGAATGGTTTTCCCTGCTTCACTCCAATTATAAACTTTCCCATTCTTATTCTGAATTTACAGCATCCAACTTTCTTTGTTATACCTCTGCTAAGAATTGTTTCCCTCACTTCTCTACTTTTATAAATTCTGCTTTATAATAATGCTAACAGTAGTATTAATAATAACTAGTTGGGTTTCAACTTTAGCTATCACATCTATACATATGAGCTAAACTCCAATTCATATATGCAACACTTATAATATTAATTTTTTATTGGTAATTATCTTAATATTTTACAAAAGATAAACATCTCCATCTATCGTTGTCTCATATGTATCATAAAAAACATTTCCATTTCTGAAAATCACATCACTTTCCCCATAGAATTCACACTTTTCAGTTTTACATGCAAATTATTAAACTAATGATTCTTTTAAAAATCATTTAAAATAGTGTACCACATTAATAAACCCATATGAAGATTGGGGTGTAGATTAACATCCAGCTTTACCTTTCTAAGTAATCTTTGCTAAATTGACAAATGCATGAAGTTACCTAGACATATTCATTTATACATTGTTAATATGGCAAAGTACAGTTGAGTAATTTTTAAAATATTTCTCTATGTTAAATAAATAGCATGGCAAGTATGTATCATTTGTTTATAGTTATTTATTTCAAATGAAAAAGTATGATTTGACTCAAACAATTTTCATCTGTGATGATTTTCAGGATCCTGTTATTTTCATGATTGGTAACAAAAGAATTTGTCTTAATTTGGACATGGGATTTGCTAAAATTTATCTTAATACTACTTATTCAAAAAGTGTTGCTAAGCAAGTTGAGGTCCAAACCAATGTTATGAGACATTCCTTTTTAATGTACTAAGAAAAAGATTTTTTAAAAATCTCTGCTATGGCAATTCCCTGCTTAAACCCTTTAATAACTCAGGTCACCTACCAAAGAAAACTTCAAGTTCCTCAACATGACATTTAACTTCCACCACCTTCCTTTTCCTAATTTCCTACCATTCCCTTTCTCACAGTTTATTTAACAGAAATAAAAGTGATATAATTGCTTACACAAATGATAGAATTCTTGCTTTGCTAACTGATTATATTCTGTCTGGAATAACATAACTTCCTTTGTTTGCTGATCTGATACATACCTAAAAGTTTCAATTCACATTATCAACTGACAACTCCAATAAGCCTTCTTGGTCCAGTGCTGTTAAAGCTGACTTAGCTTTTCAGGTTGACTTTGTTCCCACTTATATCAAATACATTTCTGTCTTAATAGCCTCACTATTCTGGACAAATATATGTCTGTTTTACTAGTTGGACTATAAGACCTTTAATTTTCAAGGCTGAACTTCATTATTTTCAATCCCAAATGCCTAGGGCAAATGCTTGGTGAGAGCTCTGTGCAATGAACTGAATTATTCTGTGACTAGTTATACATGGTTGATGTGTAAAGTACCAATTACTTTTTTATTTTCTTTAAAGCAAACCACATAAAATTTCAATTTAACAGAAATTCCATATGATTTAGTACAGTCATAATATATTCAAAGCATGTATAGTCTTTCTTTTTTAAGTGAATAGTTCTTCCATTAATTGGGGTGAATGCAATTTTTCTTTTCCTTTTTTTAACATTAACTCTAGACCAGGTGTAGGAACAAAACATTTACCCTAGGCAGCAAGTGGAAATGACTAGTAGAAGTAAATCCTCTTTCCCTATATTTATTCCCTACTTACGGAAGATTATGAAAATTATAAGAATTTAAGAATTGTGGTTTAAAACATAATAGATGCTCTAAAAGTATTAGTAATGTAAACTTGAATTGTCACTTAAGAAAATTGCATCTTTCTATTAAAAATTTCCTTTGAAGCCATACTAATGTGGTTAAAGGTTATTCCATAGCACATAGAATAGATCTGTAACATACACAGGTTAAGTTGATGTTTCCTCCCAAATAGAACTGCTTAGAATTCTTTCTGTCTCCCATCCTGTACTAGCCTAATATAGATTTTAGGGGGCCTCTCTGTACACTTCTGTTGGCTGTGAGGACTCCCTAAATGGCTTCAAACTAATACACTCTACATCTGCTGCATTGTAAATTCACTTTTGTAAACCATTTATTCAAAATGTTCTGTTTCTTAACTGAGGACTTAAGTTTATAGTCTGATAAGAAATTGATTATTTCTCTCTAGAGGAACTATGGTCCATCATTTATCATGTAATATTCTTGGTAGTTTCCATTTAAAAACATATTTTTAAGATTCTTTACAGTGAATTTAGTAAAATAAATACTTTGATTAATCATAACTGGTGGAAAATATTAACTTAAAATCTCAGAGTTCTTAAAGGTGCTTGGGAAATTCTTTTTTTACAATGCTTAACTACATAGAGAAGAAATCGCTGATCATTTTTAAGAAAGTTCAAAACAAATTGAATGCAGGATTTTTTTTCTATATACAAACATCAAAATGTATATGGAAGACTATTTTATGTCACCTGTTTATTTTTTCTTTAGTATCTATTTTATAGCTTCTCTTAAAATTTTGATATAAAGGCATTTTCTACATTACATTAAGTTCTTGTAAAAGGTAATTATCTTTTACTATTAGCTCACTCCTAATTTACAGAGCATTTTACAAGATAAAGTACTTCATATGTTCAGTGATAGATAGTATTGCCATTTTACACATGAGAAAACCAAAGCAGAATAATGACATAAAGGTCACTAAAACAGTATCTATTCTCAAAGATTCATTTGATTATTTTTAATATAATTGGATAGCAGATAAAGTTCAACAATTAACTAGTAACTAATAACTAGCTACTAAGAAGTAATTAATTTAGAAGAGCAAAACTTCCTATTGGTTGATGTAATTCATTTTTATTTAAAATAATGTATTTATGTAAACAATGTACATAATATGAAAGAAAAATATTCAATCATTTCAAGAGAGCATTATAAAGGACTTAGCTATTCCACTAGACTATGTTGTGATGTATATCTATCCATTTTATATTGAAATGATAGAGAATATAATGATGTTCTTGATTTCCAAATTACAATTTATAAAATATTAGTAACATGAAGGTTTTAGAGATCTTATTATTTCATAGAGTGTTCACACCACTCTATAAAATGGCATTTATCACAAGGCAACATGTGGCAAAGAGCAGAATCATGTTTTTTGAGTACAGATAATATGTATAATGCTTTTTTCTAACAAAAACTTTTCAAAATCAAATCCCAAGAAATCTCACATAGACCTTACCAAAAGATACATCCTCCTAGAATACTTAAAGTTTTCAATTAAAAATATCAAAAGTACCAATAAACAAATTTGTGGGGTAAGTAAAAAAGACTTTATATTTAAGAAAAAAGACTAAATATTTTGAATCCAAAGTAGTATAGGGACCTATGAAGGAGCCAATGTAAATGCATTTAGAAGCTTATTGTTAATGGTTATAAATGGTGAGTTTCACCCTACCTGCAAGCTAAACAGTTAAGTTTCCACAGTTTCACAGGCATTGGCAAGAGTCATGAAATTCCTGGGTCAGAGACAAAGGAATTTATTGCTCACAGTGCAGCAAGGGGCACAAAGTTCATGTATTCCTCAGTGTTCCCATCACACTCCCACCCTGACCAGGTTCCAGGGAGGGGACACTGAGGGGCATGGGTGGATGTTGACCACATGAAATTTATGTCATAGCTGAGAAAACCCAAGAAGTAGTAAGCATGGCTTATCTTTGCCCTGTAAAAGGACATCCTTATTATATTATAGACAAACCTGCCCTTTCCTCTGTAGTACTCTCTCTTTCAAGACTTTTCTTTGTAGATATATCCTTGAGAAGATAGTCTAGAACCAAAGGGCAGTTTCTACCTCTGCTCACAAGTAATAGAGACATAAAAAAAGATCCATAAAGATCAATCTACCATGATTATCACTGAGCAAATAAAATGATTTCTTCATGAGTAAATTTAAGTTGCTTCAAGTTGAATTTTGTAAATTACTTGTGCACTCTTTTGAAGAAAGTTTTCAATTCAAACTAGTATATATACATAGTTGTAAAAAGTTCCAGTTTTGCAAAACAACTTGCCTTGAAAAGTGATACCACCCTGCCCCTCCACCACTCCAATTCCTCAGCAGTACATGCTTTCAACTATTTAGTTTTAGTTTTCTGGTTGGTTATCTTCACTGATGTGCTGATAAATATTTAACAACTAGCTCTCCAGGTTTAGTTCCAATATGAATGTTGGATATTTCTGTTTACACAAATGAGTGAGATGAAAATGAAGCAATGAGACACATGTCTGAATTTCATATTTCATTAGTAATGTGATTTTTTTTTTTTTTTGCTAAAATGGTATCAGATTTGAACACTGGAAGACTATTTCCTCAGTTTTTGTGCTATTTACAATTCAATGGCTATGCTATTGACAAACTTTTGAGCTTAATTTCCATCATTAACATTTTTTCCATTACTTTCTTACATTTGGATAATCAATAAAACAATACATGAAGCCCTGATTTATTTTATGTAGCACTAGCTGATTTCTGTGGTGTAAATATTCTTGTAATGGCTGATTTCAGGATACCAACATGACATCACTGAGCAGAGTTGGGAGAAATGTGTAGTAACACACATTTTATAGTATTCTACCTACAGATATTATACGTGTAAATAGTCTTAAGAGAACAGATGAAAGGACAGGGTAGTAAAATAATTTAGAAATAATACATTTTGAGTATTTACTATCTTTATTTATAATGTATTTGTACATTTATAATTTTATATTGTTTATTTTGAATAATTGCAGTGTTTAAAAACCAGCTCACAAAATTTCTGAAAATTCAACTGCTGGCTCTTACAAGTTGGTACAAGCCAACTCCATCACACCACCAGTTACCTCTGTATCTCTAACTAGTATGCTAAGTACTACTTTTTGATTTATTAATTGTAGAGTGATTTCCCATGATAATAGATGAGAATTTAGCTCATTTATATTATTGGCTCTCTCCTATGGTAGCCAGCTTCCAGGTCCCAAAAGAGATTTCTTCCTGATGTTCAGCTCCTTGGGCAGTCTCTTCCCACACTGAATAGAACTGATATGTGTAATTAATCAGATTTTGAGAACGTGATGGTGTATAACTTTAAAGGTTAGGTCAAAAAAAGCCATCGTAGCTCCTGCCTTACTTTCCTGAATCACTTGTTCTGGGGAGAGCTAGCCACCATGTCACAAGAACACTCTCGCAGCCCTGTGCGGAGGTTAGTGTGGCAAAGAACGGGGGGCTGCCAACTGGGCGGCAAGAACTTACCAGCTGTAAGAACAGCCTCCTTGGAAGCAGATGCTCCAGCCTCAGGAGTTCATTTAAATGACGGCTGTCTCAGCCACAAGAGAGACACCAGAATCACGACTACCCAGATAAGCTGCTCTTGAATTTCTGACCCATAAGAATTATGAGATGATAAATGTTTATTCTTATTTCAAGCCACTAAGTTTTGAAGTCAATTGTTATGCGTAACAGATAGCTAATATTTTCCATATCCACTTCCTTGTATTTTAGTTACATCAGTGTTCCCAGCTTCTTGGCTGGTTTTTCACTTATTTATTCAACAAATATATACATTTTGCCCACCTACTGTGCCAGACATGAATCTCAGTGTGAGACATACTGCAGTGACAAAGTACCAACCTCACAAATATTCTAGTAGGAAATGGCGGCCATAAAGAAATAAAAACACATTAAAATATTTGGTATTTATGAATACTCTGAGGAAAACAAAGCATGGATAAGTAACAGAGATGAAAAGGTTGAGATAAGTCTTTTGAGGAGTAAACATTTGGGCAGAAACCTGAATGTCGGTCGTGTGGGAGAAAGCTGTGTGAATATCTGGAGTAAGGCTTGTCCAGGCAGAGATCAGGAAGCGCAAAAACATGAGGCAGGATTGTACTGTCATGTTGAAAGACCACAGAGTTCTCCTCTCCACCTTGATACAGTGTATTTATAAGTCCAGTTTTTTATGGCCCTTTTTAAAAAAAAAACTATGGCTCCTATTTGTGTAAAAGGAGACTTTAAAGCTCCAAACCTTCCTTTCCCCACAGCCTTTCACATTCCATGAGCCAACCTATGATAATTGTACTTTACTTTTTATTTTAACAATTTAACATTCAGAGTAAGTCTGAATTAGATGTTACAATTCTTATCAGCCTTGATAACAACTTGATAACAAGTTCTTATCAGTTCTTGTTACTGTAATTTAACATTCTTCTGTAATCATAGTTTGTTTCTATATTGGTTGATTCTAAAAGTGGAACATAAATAAAGCATGTCTGTATAATGATGATTATACAAATGTGGTTTACAGCAGTTAATGCTCTGTGATAAAGTGTCCTTTTCATCAGGCTGGGTGGTACCATGCCTGTGAACAACCACTGACAGTGTTTTTAGAGCTACATTTGAATGAATATACCCCTTTTCACTCTCCACTAATACAGTCTAGTTTGTTTCAAATCATATATTTTTTCTACTAGTTCCCTAATTTCTTGTGTAACTCTCTTCTGAGGCTTTCTACTCAGGATCGTCTCTATAGACCAATCCCATTTTTGTTGTGGAGAGGCAATATCACTCTCCCAGGCTGAGACATGGTTTCCACATCATAGGTTTCCTGCTTTTTATCAGAGAAAATCATCACATTACTTCCTCAAAAAGGATGTATTGGGGGAAAATTTTGATTCCTCAAATACTTGAAAGTGTCTTTGTTTCTTCATACTTGATTGATAGTTAATCTAGCCATGGACTTCTAAGGCAAAAGTCATTCTTCCCCCCTTACTCTGAAGGTATTTCTTCACATCATTAACATTAATGTGGCTGATAAGAACTGTAACATCTGATGCTTATTTCTGTGTCAGTGACTGTTTGGGGTTGAATTATATATACCCCCTGCTTAAAAAAAAAGAAAAAAGATATGTGGAAGTCCTAACCCCTGGTACATAAAAATAAGGTCATTCATTACAGATGTAATTTGTTACATTAAGATACAATTGCACTGGAAAGGGAGGGCCCCTAATCCAATGTGTCTGCTGTCCTTACCAGAACATGGCCAGGCAACAACAGAGACACAGGGCAAAGGCCACATGATGATGAAGGCAGAGCAAGGTAGATAAAAGTGGCTGCAAGCCAAAAGGAAGGACAAAGATTGCCAGCCAGTCAGCAGAAGCTAGGAAGAGGTGAGCATGGATTCCCTTGCATGTTTAGGGGTGACATGTCTGCACCAACCCCTTGATTTCAGACTTAGCCTTCAGAACTGTTAGCAAATTAAGTTTTATAGTTTTAAGCCACCCTGCTTGAGGTACTTTGTTTTAGCAGCTGTAGGAAACCAATATAAGACCTTATTTCTCTCTGGAATAATTTGGACCTTTTATTTATCTCTGGCTATCTGCTTTTCCTTAGTAATTTGTTTAACTATAGTTTTCCTTTTAATTTTTTGCTTTAATTTCTTGTGCCTTGTGCTATGTAATTTGAAGTTTCTATTATGAAAAAACTTCAATTTTCGGAAATTCTCTGACATAATTTGATAGCTTCAGTCATTAGCTCCTCTTTTTTTTTTTTTAATTCCTATTAGAAAACTGTTGGAACTCCTAGATATGCCCACTCTATCTCATCCCTATCTCTCTGTTTTTTTTTTATTTTCTGAAAATTGTTCAGTTAAAAAAGAATTGTCAATCATTTTAATTTTCTATTGGTTCTTTTTTGTTTTCATTTTCAGACTTTTAATGTTAACTTTTGTACTAGGGAACCACATATTTTTGAATCTCTCTGAAATACTAATTAGAGGGGTTTTTCAGTTTTACAGTTGGTTGTTTAAGTGTATTCTGGTTTCTGAATTATTTTTAGGAGTTTTTTAGAGTCTTCTTTTGCTTTTAGGTTGCTGTTTTTCTCAAATATCTGATAATAGTTCCTCTTTAAGAGTGCTGCATTACACACTGTTCTCAGGTACGTCTATGGGACTTGCTAACTTGTGGGCAGGTTGAGAGAACCACTATCAAGCTGAAGTCACCTAATGTCCTGAAGGAGGAAGAACGTGTTTTAAAAGCAGTAACACTCATTCTTAGAACTCTCAGAGGGATTTCTCTTTGGAGGAAAACCTGAGTGGTAAATACCTGGCAGCAACATGAGGAAAGGGGTGGGAATATTAACTGTGTCTGTATAGATTTTCGTTCAGTACTCCAGTTTTTAGTCCCATCTCTAACTTACACCTTTCTTTGTGTGCAGCTTTTCCAAGGCGAAGGCGCAAACAGGTCCTTGGGATTTGCAAAGCATACTGTGGATCTACAAAATTTATTGGCTTTTATGTGTTAGCAATACTTTTAATAGAGTCTCAATAGGGAAAGGAGATAAATAGCATTTAAAAACTTGAACCGGATATCTATAAACCTTTTTTAAAAAGCATTCTTCAGTTCAGTTCATTTAGAAGCTAAAAGGGGTATCCAGCAAGGTAAAATTTGCATAATTTAATTCCAACAATAAAGATTAAAAGAGTCCAAAAAATTCAGTAGATGTTGCCCATAGCCAAATATAAAGTATGTATTTGAGTTTGCTTATTTTCAGAATTATTTCCATTTAAACAATTACCATCTATAGCCTTTAGTTCCATTAGTAATAGTTTCTAAGTATACATTTTCTCATTTGAGATTTCACCGTAAAACTTAACAAAACACAGGGTAAAGTACCCTAGGCCAGTAGCCATCAGACTGGGTACTAGTCTTTGATTTGCCTCATAGTTGTGGGATTAGGGACACAGTAGTTCAGCTTTCAGAGTATCGAATTCTTCCATCATGAAATGAGAGGGTACACAGGAGGAAATGTATGTTTCCTTCAGGCTCTCTGATTCTCTAATTGAAATAGAAATATTTTTGTCTCCTAAATATATTTTTATAAAATTTTTAAATTATTATTCTTGCCACTGAATAAATGCATGACTCTCTGAATCTACTCATTCTACTCTTCCATTGCCCAGCAGTTTTGTCTGTGGAGGTCTTTCCCTGAACGCTAGGGGAAACCTCCACCCAGATGGGGAAAGGAGGGCTCTTTACCCTGATTGGGAAAATATTTAAGAACGGGTCCAAGAAATACAGGTAAGAAATGAATTCATTAAAGTGAAACTGGTAGCAAGGGTCCGAATTGCATAGTACCAGGAAAAGTCTTTTACTTGTGCAGCCATCCAGGCAGTAGAGAGCAGGGAAGAACAGAGGGAGGAGTGGGAAGTGCATTGAACTCCTGCTTGTCATAGAGCAAATCAATTGCCAACTCCTAATGCCAGGTTCCCTAACGTCCAGTGCTGCTTGATCTGTGTAGCATGGGAACTGTGTCCCTACTACCCAGGGCTGGGGTTGCTGTGGAGCATTGGATGGAGTGAGTTTATGTTCTGAGGGCTTTCCAGACTTTTGTGTAAGCTGCTGATGCCGGGGTTCTTGTTCATGAAGCTGAAGAATGAGCTTCACAAACACTCAAGGTAGGAGAGCAAGGTACAGGCTTTTATGTAGAGATAAAGTGAGAGAACAGAGCTCCTGGCTCATGCAGGGAAGGAACAAGAAAGTCCTTAGTGGTACATTGGCTAGGGGGTTTTATAGGCAGTTGAAGATTTTTCAGGAACAGGAAAAAAACTTAGGGGTGTGGATGTGCATCACCTGCCCTGTCCTCAAGGTGGGCTGGGTCATAGTCTGATTGCTAGGGCTGACAGGGGAGTCACAGGTTATACTGATACCCTTGCAGAACACTCAAACATTCCAGGCCAAGTTGCTTCTGGCCTTTTGACCTTTAACTGATCTCACTAAAGATGTCTATATATTTACCCTATAGAATTAGTGTGACCTTGACTTTGCATAATGCTTAACAGAGTTTCATTGGGGACTTCTTTGCCCATTGTTACATTGCTTTCACTGTAAACATTCCACCCTGCTTTACCCCCCTACCCACCCTGCAGGCCCTCACCCTACTCTGACTACACCCACCATTCCTGTCTCACTGCTAAAGAATAGGCAATTGTCTGACCAGTTCCATCTGGGTCACTCAGGCAATGGGAACATGAAAGCCTCTCCTGCTGCAGAGGTTCCTGCAGCCACTTCCCTGCTTGTTGAAAATAAAACAGTGACAGAGAAAGGGCTTGTGCTAAGGACTAGAAGGTTGAATGAAATAGCAAAGTGACAAAGACACTACCAGTGGAGGATCTCTTAAGCCAATTAAGGTACAGGGCCCTGTCTTCGTGCAAGAAAAAATTCAGAGACAAAGTACAAGAGGTGTTTGTTATTTTTATCTGGTTCTTTTATTTAAAGGGACAGTACGCACAGACTGAAGTGTGGGCAACCTCAGGGAGGAGGCACACTTAAGGGTTTAAGGTTTGGGGTTTTGTAAGGTCTTTTGGGTAAGGGTTAGTATAAGGCATGATGCGTACAGTTGGTTAGTAATTCCTTTGAAGTTTTGTCTTAAGAACAGAATTATTTAGGTTACTGCATTGATCCGGATCTTGCCATTCTTTACCGGTATAGGTTCATTTGCACTCCAGAGGTCTGTCTCCTGTCCTGGTTATAATGTTATTTAATTGATTAAGGTGCATGGGTAAAATTGTAATATTTCCAGAATATCTCGTCTGGCTTTGGTACATCTGCATATCAACAGGCGTTCAGAGATGTAAAGAAGTAGGCTTTAGTACATTTGCATCTTTCATCTCCATAGCAGTGGGTAATCACCTGGGCAACAGAGGGCTTATCTGTACCTGAGAGGTAAGGGGGAGGGCCGGTGTTGTTGCTACTTGAGCAGGAGATAGAAATGGGCCGGACAGCAGTTTTGTCCTTTCACCCCAAAGAGTGTTTTGTGGTCATTTTCTTTGGTCACACTGAATCCATAGTGAACTTGCCTGGGCTGAAACCATTGTCAAGACAATTGGCATAGTCGGCAGGATTCACTGTTGACCAAGGGAAGACAGGCTGTCCTTTTGGGAGGGGTACTTCAGCGGGCTGCCCCTGTGAATGGGGAAACAGTGGATTGTCCCCCAATGGGTATGTGGTCTGAGGTGGCTTGCCCCCTAGAGGACTAGAGGCAAGTGGAGGTGACACCTGAGGCACTAGGGGTGGTTCTTAATATAGTAAGCAGAGCCTTTGAGAAGCAGAGTGCCCATGAGGCAGCGGGGACTGTGGGTTGGCTGCTTCTCACAGTCTTAAAAAGGTCTACAGAGGAGACCCAAGAAATGGCAGCGCAAGAATGTGAGCTGAAAACTTCAGTAGATTACCTGATGAGGGAAGTGGCATTGTTGCAAAAGGTGACATGAGAACATGAGCTGCAGAGTTCTGTGGATGCCATGGGGAAGGAGATGGCATGGATATGGGAGGAGGCAGCACGAGAGCGCCGGCGGCAAGGAGCCATTGGAGACGAGACGGCAGCACTGCCAGGTGCTCTGAAGGAGGAAGAAGCCATCAAGGAAAAGACAAGCTCCTGAGGAAAGCACAGGCGGAGGTGGCATGAGAACATCAGCTGCACAGCATTGAGCTGAAGGTAAGAGAGCTTCTGAAGACAGAGGTAGCATTGCTGCAAGGCACAGTAGAAAAGGTAAAGGTTGTAGCAGAGGAGGCACTCAGGGGAGGGGAGAGAAAGGTGCCATTAGCCCCAGAAATGGAGGAGCTGGGGAAGGATGAAGGGGTGGTACCTGAGTCACTGGCACCTCCTGTATTGAAAGCTTGCCCAGTGGTTATAAAGAAAATAAAGACCCAGCAGCTGAAAGTTCCCCAAGGAAAGGAGCAGCCCCCTCCCCAAGTCGTGGAGCACTCTATGCTCCACCCCTATACTCAGGCTGAGCTGGTGGATTTGGGCTCCCGATTTAGACAGAAGCCCTTGGAGTCAATATCAGCTTGGCCTCTGTGTCTGTGGGACTTAGGGGTGGATGGAATTGTTCTGTCAAGATCAGAGCTGGGAAAGCTGTCTTCCCTGACAGTGCAGCCTGCCTTGAGGCAGCAATTACAAAATGCACATCAGACCCCAGAGTCACCCCCTCCTCGATTGGTTTATGGTTGCACTTTGTGCTGTGTGGCCCAATCGGGTGATCTGCCATCCTCTCCTGTTAGATGGCAGACATATGCTGAGCTCCAAAAGGTGCTACAAGAGCTAGGCATAAGAAATGCCATCTATCAGTCCAGACAATTATGGCCCAGATGAAGAGGTTTTCACTACTGGGATGAGAAATATTGTACTTCAAACGGCTCCTACATCCCTCTTTGGGTCTCTAGTGGCCATTCTTTCCCCTCACTTAGGGCAGTCCATAAGTGAGGTAACACATACAGTAGCAGACTTAGGAGAGGCAGAAGCAATCAGAATCTGGAAAGAAATAAGACCTGTTACTCACAAGAAGAATTTACAGGGCCCTGTGAAGGTTACAAGGACCCAGACGTGGGTTGATTTAATACTGCAGGAGCAGATGGAAAGAAATTAGATGGAAAGTCCAAGAGGATCTCACTAGAGCTATGGCAACAGTTGAAACTAGAGCAGCACTTCCAGCCATTAAGACCAAAGAGGCAGAGGTCAGAGACAGAGCCACGAGTCCGGACTGTGTGTTTGCAAGAATTCCTGCTGGAAAACAAGCCAACCTCACTTGAGCCCACACAGGAAGGTGATTGGGGAACACGGTTTGACTGATGGAAAGGTCAGGGTATCTGCCCTGAGGGACCAGGGGGGGACTGAAGGCCACATGTTGAAACAGCTAAGGGGCGTATACCCCTCGCCAGGTGGCAGATAGACTATATTGGGCCTCTACCTGTGTCAGACATGATGACTTGTGTGGACAGAGCTACTGGACTTCTGGTTGCTTTTCCTACCCATTGTGCAGCCAGGATGTATGCAGCAATTAGGAGTAAAATGAACGTGGCTCTGGACATTTCAACACATGGACTGGCGATGGCTGGCTCTTCTGGTACCTTGGGAAAAGGCCTGGAAGCTGACCTCCTGTGTATTCCTGTAATAACAGCAAATTGGCCCCCAACAATCACTGTTATTTCCTTCTGGATGCACCCCCTGGCTGCAGCTAGTGTGTGATGGCTGGAATGGACGAGCTTTGGACTTAATCTGCATGGGAATTTGAACCTAGCTGAATCCTCTGGCTTGAGAATTGTGATTGTGTTGCTGTTGTCAAGAAAATAATGGTTAAAGAGAGGCTTGACTTTGTCTAATGTCTGGTAAAAGTTTTGTGAACAATCTAGCATGATTGTTAGGAATGAGTAAACAAGTATAGAAACGTATTTTGTGCATAGTGAGAGATTGTGCTGTAAAGTACATTTACTTAATCTGCATAGGCTGAATCCTCTGCCTTGAGGCTTATCAAGATGTTATTGCTGTTGCTATTGCATGTTACTAGTGTGGAGAAGTTGGGGTTCCTATAGCCAGGATCCTAACTGGTGGAATATGGTTACAGTGCTCCAGCTTTCTCACACAGGGACCATTGCAGAAGACTGAAGGCATGTAGATTGTAAGGCAAGAATCCTGAAGGGTTGGAGTGTGGGTAAAATTGTAATATTTCCAGAATGTCTCACCTGGCTTTGGTACATCTGCATATCAACAGGTGTTCAGAGGTGTAAAGAAGTAGGCTTTAGTACATTTGCATCTTTCATCTCCATATCAATGGATGATTACCTGGGCAACAGAGGGCTTATCTGTACCTGAGAGGTGACAGGGAGGGCCGGTGTTGTTGCTGCTTGAGCAGGAGAGAGAGATGGGCCAGAGGGCAGTTTTATAAGACCCTTTCACCTTAAAGAGCATTTTGAGGTCAATTTCTTTGGTCACACTGAATCCATAGTGAACTTGCCTGGGCTGAAACCCATTGGCAAGACAAGGTGACAGCATAAAGGTTAAGTTAAACAATAGCTGGGCCTTTTTCCCAGGCTAAGTAGACTTTACAGTGGCATGAACCTTATCTCATTTCCCTGCTCTACCTCACTTCTACACTACAATTATGTTGATCCACACCACTGTGTATGACTTCTGCTTCCATAGATGAGAAGAGAGCTTAATGAACTGCAAATCAAATTATATACCTCCTCTACTGAAAACTCCTAAGTGATATAAAATCCACATCCTTATCAAGGTCTGTAAGTCATTATCTAGACCCTGCCTATTTTCCCATCCTTCTCTCAGTCAATTTGTAGTTAGTTAGTTTTACTGAAACCATAAATACAACTTTTTCTTTCCTCAAATATGCCAAGTTCTTTCCTGTACTGCTGTTCTTTCTGCCACGCCTACTCTCTTTTCCCCATTTCCCAGGGCTAGCTCCCTCAGCACTCAGTTTGAAAGCCATTTTCTTATAAAAGACTTCCTTTTATCATTCCTTCTCCCCCTCCACTGCTTCCTTGATCACACACCTCACAATTTGTAATGATTGCTTGCTGAGGGCAGGAAACCAGTCTCTCATGTTGTGCACTGTATCCCTTGTAATGATCATTATGTCCTGAATACAACGAGTATGTAATAAATATTTGATGAATGAGGAATAGACACTAAAATGAGTGACTTTAATATAAAATGTGCTATTGGAGTGCATTTTATTTTTGAAAAGTGATAACTGGTTAAACAGAGTAAAACAACTATGATGCAAATATGGAAATAAAGAAACACATGTCACAAAATTATGTTTCTTTCTTAACTTGTGTATTTTTTATAGTCAAACTACATTAAATCAAGCCAGCTTGTATTCAGATTTTCTAGGCTGACCTTGCTTGAAATTGGAAGCATTTTTAGAATAATTTATGCATGAAGAAAAGAGTACAATGCTCCAGTGATGCAGGGCCCCTGAAGGCAGAGTATCAGGTAAAATATTCATGACGCTTAAGTGCAGGAGACATCAGATTTTCTGTGGTATTTTAACATGGTATTTTTGTGCAAGAGAGTTGTAAAATGAAAAATATGAGAGAAGATAAATATTTAGGACTATAAAGAGGCCATATAAAGTGAATTCTTGCTTCTCTAGCTTTGCAGTTATTGCCCTCATGTGTGTGTGTGTGTGTGTGTGTGTGTGTGTGCCCCTATTGAGTCATATGAAAAATTCCCTTATAATCATTATGAAAATTGGTATTAAGCATCCTTCAGACCCTTTGAAGGATGCTGAAAATTAAATAAATAAAGACACAGAGAAAAAAAGAAATGTACTAATTAATAAAATCTGAAAGTTTGGGAATCACACATTGGTGTGACAGGTTTTGGATTTGCCAAGTAGCATCTTATAAGCCTTGACTACAAACTCTTGTGGTTGCTAGAATCCTGAAATTAAAATTTGCTGATGTGAGTCTTCCTGTGAATTACTGTTGTTGTTAACGTTGAAACTCCTGTTTCTGTGGAGAGACTACTTTAAATCACTGCAGGGGCTTTTTGAGTCCCACCCTTCCCTCTTCCTTCCTCCCCACCCCCACCCCATAGGCAGCTTTGTATGTTCTGTGAAACCTGTGTCTTCAAATGCTTTCTAAAGTATTTTGAAGATGCTTTTATTTTAGCCATTGACCAGTGTTGATGTCAACAAAATCTAAAAGTAGGTGCTTAAATACACCCTCATTCACTGTGGTAGGAATGTTTGCCAAATGGCAATTATCAAGGGGCTATACTTTTTATAAATTTATTTGCATTAAAATTACTGAAATTTTTCCTAGTATTTTTTGATGAATTTCAAAAAGGACCCAGTTATTAAACCATAACAACACAGAGATATTTCTTTAAAAAAAAAAAAAAGAGTGAGCAGAGATTTGGCTACTCCTGTGTAGGTTAGCCTTTGATTTTGATCATGTTTGACCATTTGAAATTGAGATGCGTTCTTCATTATTTTATATGAAAAAAAAGAGATGGGCATAATGTCTTAATAATTGTGTACATTTTTTAAAGGAATTTGAAGTTCCTCTAAATGAAAGATAGCCTTTTTTTCCAACTTATCATCCAATTCAATCATATACTTTATAAAACATTCATTTTCTGAGTTCTTCAGAGAAGATATGTTATGAAAAGTGTATTGGAAAATCTTGAAGGTACAATCATCTTTCAGAGTCCTTCATATTGAAAACAGTCACTAAAACTAAATGGGCAATATAATAGTAAAAAGTCATTCCATGTAAATTTTCGACTGGTATATCCTTATCTTTCCTGTCATTGATTGCTTTATCCTAACTTTTCCTAAGTTTATCCTAACTTTTCATATACAAGGTAAAAGAAAGTGTTTGGTAGGTTTTGAAATACACTGTCATATTAAACAGGGAAAGCCCTACCTGTCTCAAACCTTCTGCAGAGGATGTTCTTCTCCCATCCAACTTGTGGCTATCTTGTTCTCAGGCTTTAGGTTACCGTGCAACAGACAAAATGTTGGAGTTACAGAATTAATAAACCTAGAAGTTATTTCAATTTAGAGTATCTTCATTTGTGATATTCTTGAATATTTAACCTATAGGATATGATAATGGCCTAGAAACATCTTAGGTTGATAACATCGGTTGACATTCCATTTGAAATACATTGACATTTCTCTTTCATAGTAGCTGTAACATTGTCTGAAATTTAGAATGAAGATCTATCTAGATCATAATTATACTAAAGTACACAGTGTTCCCTTTTACAGTGGAGAATCCTTCTATTTGTTCCAACTGTAATGCAGACAAAGGAGGTAACTAGAAGGGCATTTCCTCCACACGACCCTATGCAACTGGGCGGGTTCTTCATTCAGAAGAGCCATGCTACCTGCCAGCACTTTCATAAATGGGATATTTATAAACGTTATCTTTATATCCAAAGAGTCCATAAAAATAAGACTTCATCAGGTAAACATTGATACCAGAGTTCTTGTTCACAGAGCCAAAGAATGAACTTCACAAATGCTCAGGGTAGAAGAGCAAGGTAGAGGCTTTTATTTAGAAATAAAGTGAGAGGACAGAGCTTCCGGCTTATGCCAGGAAGGGACACGAGAGCCCGTGGTGGTGCATTGTCTAGGGACTTTATGCACAGTTGAGATTTTCAGGAATGGGGGTAAAGGGCAAGGGGTGTGGACTTGTAAGACCACCTGCCCTGTCCACAAGGAGGGCTGGTTTGTTGTATGTTTTCTAGAGAGTGTGTTAAGAATCTTATTTCTTGACTTCTTGGGCTGTTTACAGTTGGGATTGCTTACCAAATTAGTCTTTTGCCTAGGTTGCAGATTACTTGATTAGGATTAGAGAAGGAAAAACAGCACATAGGTCCAGTTAAAAATAAGCTGGGCTTTTTATAGCAGGCTAAGGCAAATTTTACAGTGTCATGATCTAACTGATACAGTAAAGTCATAGGTTATGCTGAGATACTGTTCTTTATTTGCAGAACACTCAAACATTCCAGGACAAGTTGCTTCTGGCCTTTTGAGCTTTAACTAATCTCACTGATGATATCTATATTCCTAGTCTGGTATCTTTACCCTAGAGAATTAGTGTGACTCTTACTTTGCATAATGCTTAACACAGAATTTCAATAAGGACTTCTTTGCACATTGTTACATTGTTCTGACTGTAATTATCTAGCTTTGCTTTCTTTCCAGAGGCCCTCAGCCTACTCTGCCTAAACCCATGGTCCCTGTCTCAACATGACTGGAACACATAAATCAAAATTCATATACTAAATATGGGTAAAAATTATATTAGGCAACAAAACAAAACAAAAACAACCCAGTGACCTTGAATTTAAAATTGGTAGGATTTCAACCTTGAAATTGTGTGGCTTGCTCATTTATAGCAATATATTTTTACAACTGTATGATGAAAATCAAATAAAAATTAGGCACTTGAATTCACATTACAATTGACATTACCATTAACTTTTTAGGAAAGTGTCCCAGACAGAAGCACATATGCAGTGAGGAAAAGCACTGGAGTGATTCCAGAAGCTTTGATCTTGACCAAAAAGTTCTGCCTTAGCACAGAACTCTAAAGCAGCATCCCCTCCTTTCTCTCTCATAATTCCTCTTTTTCTCTTCTGATCTCTTTCTTTCATTTTTATTCTTTTTGCTTCTGTCCACCCTAAATATAACCTAAAGGTGATAGATGAGTGTGGCAAGAAAATAAGACAAGACTGGGGAAAATCATTGTTTCACTTTTGCCTCATTAATTCATTTTTCTCATCAAACCCTGTTTTATAATTTAGTGGCCATGAAAATTGGTTATTTTTAGAGTAAAGATCATTCCTGGCACATTTGAAAGTTATGATCTTCCATGATGTAGTATTATCTGAAACTTGGAAATAATCAAACATCCCTAAGTGAATCTCATCTCAACAGATTTAGCATAGTATCAATGTCAGAGAGGTTTGAATAGACTGGGATAAGCCTTCGGTAAATACTATAATATTACAAACCTGTCAAACCTCTTTACTGTTCTTTTTAAGAACTTAAGAATCAGAATCCCTAGGTATTGATAAATGACATCTCCGTGATAAGCTTACTGAGTTGATGTCATTACTCTGCTTGCCTTCCTGCTTTCTTACCCTGATATCTGTCTGGGCTTCACCTTCTTGGGCATTGGTAACCAGGGGCAGCCTTTTCCTCTCATCACCACTATTGTTCTGAGTTGTCTGTGGAGGGAATGGCCACGAAGTCCTTCACTTATTTCCCCACGACTTTCACACCAGCTTTGTTTTACCTGCACACCACCTCCATCTCTCCGACCTTCAGTCTGGGCCTCAAGGATAGATCCTAGCTCTCACACTACAAGGTGAAGCTAGGTTTATTTTATATTGTCTCAAGATGTGTCCCAAGTTTTGTTTTTCAATTGAGCACTTTGGTACTCCTTAAATATTTAAAGCACTGAGACATTTTTATTAATTTGTCTTGGTAGTCAGTAATAAGCCATCAGGATTAATATTCTAATAGTCATTTTCCATTCATATTTATTTTGTAAGTACATTGAAACATAATTTTGTTATGCATCCTTAAAAAGGCCCATTATTTGCTCTTGCAAAAAAATATATAGTTTTTGCAAAAAAAAAACCCTATAATAACAGATGATGTGTCATACTTTATGCTTTGTTAGATTCATAAAAAAAGCAAAAAGACTTTATTCCCACAGTGGTGATTAAAAAGAAAATTATTCCTTTTATAGTCAATTATCATCATAGTGCTTGGCATTTACCTTGAACACTATATAAAATAACAACAATAATCATTATAATAATAATTATCTATAGTGATTTTTACTGTATGCCAGGTACTCATAAAAGCCCTTTCCATATATTTACTAATTTATTACTAACTAATATCCTGTGATGTTGGTACTACTTATTATTCTCATTTTACATATTAGGAAACTGAGGTACAATAGATCTTGTGAATTGTCCAAGGTCACGTAGTAACTAAAAGGAGCTGGATTCTGTCCAAGACACTCTTGCTCCAGAGCCTGCCACTTACCACCAACCTACACTGCTTCTCTGTTTAAAAATAAAAGTTGATTTCTACTTTGGACAGTATTAAAAATTTATGATTTGGAGGCATTTCCTTGTTTCTGTGTTGTAAAAATGTAGGTCACCCACAGTCTTGGGAAGCAGAGTCCTTGGAAATTTAACGTGCTATGATAACATGAGTCTTTGTATAGTTGTTAAATGTTTGAATCCATAAGCTAGAAAATTGCATGCTTGGTTTGATTAAAATCTCTGTGAAAGCAAAAAGACTTAGTACTAAGGCATCTTCAATGATTAGCATTTTGGTTTGTATTTATGCGTGAAGTTTCCTGATCAGATATCTACTATATTGCTTATCTTACTCAAGAAGATCGATTCTAAAAATTATTTGATATAATTCAGTGTGTTAAAATATGCTGACAAGAAAATAATTAGCACTTTTGCACACATGTGATTAAAAATAATAGCTGGTTAAATCTGTTTTGTACCCTAAATGTTAAACAAAATAGATAGCAACATGTGTTTCTACCAGCACTGAAAGTGAGACATGTATACTTATAAAGATGAGCTTCGTAAATGTGGATTCAGATTTGTAAGTCATAGTTACATATTAGAAGTGCAATGAAGGGCCAATAAAATGAATAATTTATAGTTAGTGTCAGCACAGTTAATGAAAATAATATGAAGCAAAGTGTTTAAATCATTAATAATGCTGCTGGACTCATGGCCTTCACCTGTAGTGTGGAAAATGGATAAACACCCTTCCCTGGAATGGCCTTCCTGGATTGTCATTCCCCTGAAGAGGAGGCCACTGTGTGTGTGTGGTTGGTGCCTCTGGAGTTTCTGGGGTGCTGCTGGTCCCCATGCTGCTTCCAGAGGGCCTCTGAGGCTACTGAGTCCTGCTAAGAATGTTCTGTATGGATACAGAACACCAGCTACATCCAGGTGGGGCAATCTAAGAAAATATAAGAAGATCCTTTATTGTTTTGTAAGAGCAAATTTAATCTTTTTTCCTTGTATGTGTCTCCCTATCCCAAATTTTGTAAGGGATTATTTCTACATGGAAAGATACAAAGAATGAACAATAATGGGCAATGGTCAGGCTAAGGCAGGGCCTGCCTTTTTTGGCTGAGAGAATTATTATTTATTTATTTATTTATTTATTTATTTATTTATTTATTTATTTATTTATTTATTATTAGTTTAGCTGCTCTTCTCTGTTGCTGCTGAAACTGTCTCTCTAAAGATGAATTTCATTCACACTTCTACTTGATGGCAGGAGAGGACTAATTATCAGAGCTCAATGAGAATACTAATGTTTCATTATATGTATAGGTATATTTTACTTATGTATTTCATTGTCATGTGAAAGTTATGATGTCACAAATCATATCTATATGTGTGCATGTATCATTTCACATGAAAATAAATATGTCCTATCTCTAACACAGAACCCTTGAATCCATTCCATTACATATTGCTTTCCAGAAAACATACTCTCTAAACCTATTTTCAATTCAATCTCAAAAGGGAACAAAAAAATGCATTTTCTTTTTCTTTAACCATCAGTGCTAATGCTTAGATGAAATAAATGATGACTCATTTGCTATATTTCATAATATTTTCTATATTTCTTTTTCCTCTATATTTCAATTTTCATGAAAATTGTTTGGATAATATTCTCAAACAAAGAGCTTGCCAAAAATAATTATACCAGAACTTACCTTCTTCCCTCCCCATAGAATTGAGCAGTCTTGCACATACTTAAAATCAGAATGTTAAAGATTAAAGAATCATAAATGTATACCCTAATCATACTCCTTCATTTTTTTTTATTATTATATTTAATAAAATGCTGAAGTGGTAGGTAGATGCAAGATAAAGGTAGAAAACATAGTTTAGTGCTGTAAAAAAGCAAATGTAGATGATCAGGTGTGTGCCTATAGGCTAAGTATTAATCCAAGCTAGACAAGGGCAACAAAACATCCACGGATGCAGAAGATTTCTCTCAAAATTGGGGGTGAGGTTCTGAGCCTCACCTCTGTTAATCCCCAATTTCTCACCTGATGGCCCCCCTGCGACTGTGCCTGTCTTAGGTTGTTCCTCCCTTGAGGAATCTTACCCATCTCTGGCTAACCAGTCATATTCCAGGGCCATACAGGGAAATGTAAAGTTGGTAAGTGAGAGAGAAGCAATATTGTTTGAAAAGGTTAGCTTTTTACTTCTTTGCAGATTTATGCCCTGTGGGTTTTATGCCCAGCATTTGTCTTGAGGTATCTTTACCACTTGGAAGAATTATGATACTCGGTAAATTCCATATGAGGCATGAATTCTATTTAAGGGTTGTAATTAGGAAGGAAGAAAAAAAGCTAAAGAAGTAGCAGACGGAAGAAAACATGGGAAGATTGATTATTTCTTTGACATATCTTCTTGTAGAGTAACTTAAGCATGTATAGGTTTTAAACTACTAATTAAATTGTGCACGCACATTAACATAATAGGAATACAGTTACATAACCAAAGCAGACCTACAATTACCAGCCATCTCCAGTGAAACCAAGAAAACCAGTTAGGCACCCTAAGCATTTGTGAAAACTTACCTATGATATGATGGATATTGTCTAACTGAATTTGAATAGTTTGAGAAAAATCAGACAATTTAAAACAGCACATTCCTGGGAACTGTTCACATCCCATATGTTCTTTTAACAGTAGATAATCTGTAGTCTCAAGATTTTGGAGCGCTGCAACTTGCACTTCTCCTAATTCTTGGTTGAGTTCCAACAGTATAGATCTAGTCAAATTTGTTATTTTACTATATGCACAGGCCAGCTTAGATATCTCCTTCTTCATTCCAATAGCAATTCCAGGAACCAGTGGGATGCATGCAGCTACAACTGCAACAGCGCCAGGATCTTTGTTGACGTTTTTTGATGATCATCTTCTGGAATGACACTTCCAGAGTATGTTGATGTTGGAACTTCTTCTTCATAACATATCTTAGTTCATTTTCTGGGTAGCCAAATTAGGCATTGATCCTCTGTATAAACACAAACAAACCCTTTGCCCACACTTTGATATGCCCTTTATACCATTTTGAAGAACTTATTGGAGGTCACCACACATGAACTGCTTTTTTTTTTTTTAAGAGAAAGGAATATTATCAGAAAAATGTACTTCCATAGCTGATCATCTGACACCCTTTAAATGATCAAAATCAAGGATATTTAAAGCATGCATTAATCATTGATTTACAGTTAGTTTTATCCTATCAGTGAGTAATCCACCTTTTTTTTTTCTTCTCATTAATCTACACTTACATGAAGAATATTATGTTTACTAGGCTCTCCTCTATACCAGGTCCCCCCTGTAAAAACCATTACCATCACTGTCCATCATCATAGCAAAATGCTGTAGAATCACTACTTGTCTTCTCTGTGTTGTACAGCCCTCCCCTTTCTCACCCCCCCCAATTATGCATGCTAATCTTAACACCCCCCTTCATCTTCCCCCCCCTTATCCCTACCTACCCACCCATCCTCCCCAGTCCCTTTCCCTTTGGTACCTGTTAGTCCATTCTTGGGTTCTGTGATTCTGCTGCTGTTTTGTTCCTTCAGTTTATCCTTTGTTCTTATGCTCTACAGATGAGTGAAATCATTTGGTATTTCTCTTTCTCCACTTGGCTTATTTCACTGAGCATAATACCCTCTAGCTCCATCCATGTTGTTGCAAATGGTAGGATTTGTTTTCTTCTTATGGCTAAGTAATATTCCATTGTGTGTATGTACCACATCTTTATCCAATCATCTACTGATGGACACTTAGTTTGCTTCCAATTCTTGGCTATTGTAAATAGTGCTGCGATAAACATAGGGGTGCATCTTTCTTTTTCAAACTTGAGTGCTGCGTTTTTAGGGTAAATTCCTAGGAGTGGAATTCCTGGGTCAAATGGTAAGTTTATTTTGAGCATTTTGAGGAACCTCCATACTGCTTTCCACAATGGTTGAACTAATTTACACTCCCACCAGCAGTGTAGGAGAGTTACCCTTTCTCCACAGCCTCGCCAACATTTGTTGCTGTTTGTCTTTTGAATGGTAGCCATCCTTACTAGTGTGAGGTGATATCTCATTGTAGTTTTAATTTGCATTTCTCTGATAATTAGCGATGTGGAACATCTTTTCATGTGTCTGTTGGCCATCTGTATTTCTTTTTTGGAGAACTGTCTGTTCAGTTCCTCTGCCCATTTTTTAAGTGGATTGTTTGTTTGTTTTTTTGTTGAGGTGCGTGAGCTCTTTATATATTTTGGACGTCAAGCCTCTATCGGATCTGTCACTTTCAAATATATTCTCCCATACTGTAGGGTTCCTTTTTATTCTATTGATGGTGTCTTTTGCTGTACAGAAGCTCTTCAGCTTAATATAGTCTCACTTGTTCATTTTTGCTGTTGTTTTCCTTGCCCGAGGAGATATGTTCAAGAAGAGGTCACTCATGTTTATGTCTAAAAGGTTTCTGCCTATGCTTTTTTCTAAGAGTTTTATGGTTTCATGATTTACATTCAGGTCTTTGATCCATTTTGAATTTACTTTTGTGTATGGGGTTAGACAATGGTCCAGTTTCATTCTCCTACATGTAGCTGTCCAGTTTTGCCAGCACCATCTGTTGAAGAGACTGTCATTTCGCCATTGTATGTCCATGGCTCCTTTATCAAATATTAATTGACCATATATGTTTGGGTTAATTTCTGGAGTCTCTAATCTGTTCCACTGGTCTGTGGCTCTGTTCTTGTGCCAATACCAAATTGTCTTAAATACTATGGCTTTGTAGTAGAGCTTGAAGTTGGGGAGTGAGATCCCCCCTACTTTATTCTTCTTTCTCAGGATTGCTTTGGCTATTCGGGGTCTTTGGTATTTCCATATGAATTTTTGAATTATTTGTTCCAGTTCATTGAAGAATGTTGCTGGTAATTTAATAGGGATTGCATCAAATCTGTATATTGCTTTGGGCAGGATGGCCATTTTGACAATATTAATTCTTCCTAGCCACGAGCATGGGATGAGTTTCCATTTGTTAGTGTCCCCTTTAAGTTCTCTTAAGAGTGACTTGTAGTTTTCAGAGTATAAGTCTTTCACTTCTTTGGTTAGGTTTATTCCTAGGTATTTTATTCTTTTTGATGCAATTGTGAATGGAGTTGTTTTCCTGATTTCTCTTTCTGTTGGTTCATTGTTAGTGTATAGGAAAGCCACAGATTTCTGTGTGTTAATTTTGTATCCTGCAACTTTGCTGTATTCCGATATCAGTTCTAGTAGTTTTGGGGTGGAGTCTTTAGGGTTTTTTATGTACAATATCATGTCATCTGCAAATAGTGACAGTTTAACTTCATCTTTACCAATCTGGATTCCTTGTATTTCTTTGTTTTGTCTGATTGCCATGCTAGGACCACCAGTACTATGTTAAATAATAGTGCGGAGCGTGGACATCCCTGTCTAGTTCCCGATCTCAGAGGAAAAGCTTTCAGCTTCTTGCTGTTCTGTATAATGTTGGCTGTGGGTTTATCATAAATAGCCTTTTTTATGTTGAAGTACTTGCCCGCTATTCCCATTTTGCTGAGAGTTTTTATCATGAATGGATGTTGAATTTTGTCAAATGCTTTTTCAGCATCTATGTAGATGATCGTATGGTTTTTGTCTTTCTTTTTGTTGATGTGGTGGATGATGTTGATGGATTTTCGAATGTTGTACCATCCTTGCATCCCTGGGATGAATCCCACTTGGTCATGGTGTATGATCCTTTTGATATACTTTTGAATTCGGTTTGCTAATATTTTACTGAGTATTTTTGCATCTACGTTCATCACAGATATTGGTCTGTAATTTTCTTTTTTGGTGGGGTCTTGCCTGGTTTTGGTATTAGGGTGATGTTGGCTTCATAGAATGAGTTTGGGAGTATTCCTTCTTCTTCTATTTTTTGGAAAACTTTAAGGAGAATGGGTATTGTGTCTTCTCTGTGTGTCTGATAAAATTCCGAGGTAAATCCCAGCCTGGGGGTTTTGTTCTTGGGTAGTTTTTTGATTACCATTTCAATTTCTTTGCTTATAATTCGTTTGTTTAACTTTTGTGTTTCTTCCTTGGTCAGTCTTGGAAGGTTGTATTTTTCTAGGAAGTTGTCCATTTATTCTAGGTTTTCCAGCTTGTTGGCATATAGGTTTTCATAGTAGTCTTTAATAATTCTTTGCATTTCTGTGGAGTCTGTCATGATTTTTCTGTTCTCATTTCTGATTCTGTTGCTTTGTGTTGATTCTCTTTTTCTCTTAATAAGTTTGGCTGGAGGCTTATCTATTTTGTTTATTTTCTCAAAGAACCAGCTCTTGGTTTTGTTGATTTTTGCTATTGTTTTATTCTTCTCAATTTTGTTTATTTCTTCTCTGATCTTTGTTATGTCCCTCCTTCTGCTGACTTTAGGCCTCATTTGTTCTTCTTTTTCCAGTTTCAATAATTGTGATGTTAGACTATTCATTTGGGATTGTTTTTCCTTCTTCAAGTGTGCCTGAATCGCCATATACTTTCCTCTTAAGACTGCTTTCGCTGCGTCCCACAGAAGTTGGGGCTTTGTGTTGTTGTTGTCATTTGTTTCTATATATTCCTTGATCTCTATTTTGATTTGTTCGTTGATCCATTGATTATTTAGAAGCATGTTGTTAAGCCTCCATGTGTTTGTGAGCCATTTTATGTTCTTTGTAGAATTTATTTCTAGTTTTATACCTTTGTGGTCTGAAAAATTGGTTGGTAGAATTTCAATATTTTGGAATTTACTGAGGCTCTTTTTATGGGCTAGTATGTGGTCTATTCTGGAGAATGTTCCATGTGCACTTGAGAAGAATGTATATCCTGTTGCTTTTGGATGTAGAGTTCTATAGATGTCTATTAGGTTCATCTGTTCTAGTGTGTTGTTCAGTGCCTCTCTGTCCTTACTTATTTTCTGCCTGGTGGATCTATCCTTTCGGGTGAGTGGTGTGTGGGGTGAGTGGCATTTCTCCTAAAATGAATGCATTGCAGTCTATTTCCCCCTTTAGTTCTGTTAGTATTTGTTTCACATATGCTGGTGCTCCTGTGTTGGGTGCATATATATTTAGAATGGTTATGTCCTCTTGTTGGACTGAGCCCTTTATCATTATGTAGTATCCTTCTTTATCTCTTGTTACTTTCTTTGTTTTGAAGTCTATTTTGTCTGATATTAGTACTGCAACCCCTGCTTTTTTCTCCCTTTTGTTTGCATGACATATCTTTTTCCATCCCTGAATTTTAGTCTGTGCATATCTTTGGGTTTGAGGTGAGTTTCTTGTAAGCAGCATATGGATGGATCTTCCTTTTTTATCCATTCTCTTAGTCTGTGTATTTTGATTGGTGCGTTAAGTCCATTTACATTTAGGGTGACTATTGAGAGATATGTACTTATTGCCATTGCAGGCTTTAAATTCGTGGTTACCAAATGTTCAAGGTTAGCCTCTTTAGTATCTTACTGCCTAACTTAGCTCGCTTATTGAGCTGTTATATACACTGTCTGGAGATTCTTTTCTTCTCTCCCTTCTTACTCCTCCTCCTCCATTCTTCATTTGTTGAGTGTTTTGTTCTGTGCTCTTTTTAGGAGTACTCCCATCTAGAGCAGTCCCTCTAAGATGCCCTGTAGAGGTGGTTTGTGGGAAGCAAATTCCCGCAGCTTTTGCTTGTCTGGAAATTGTTTAATCCTGCCATCATATTTAAATGATAGTCATGCTGGATATAGTATCCTTGGTTCAAGGCCCTTCTGTTTCATTGCATTAAATATATCATGCCATTCTCTTCTGGTCTGTAGGGTTTCTGTTAAGAAGTCTGATGATACCCTGATGGTTTTCCTTTATAGGTGACCTTTTTCTCTCTAGCTGCCTTTAAAACTCTTTCTTTGTCCTTGATCTTTGCCATTTTCATTATTATGTGTCTTGGTGTTGTCCTCCTTGGGTCCTTTCTGTTGGGAGATCTGTGTATTTCCATGGTCTGTTCAATTATTTCCTACCCCAGTTTGGGGAATTTTTCAGCAATTAGTTCTTCAAAGACATTTTTTATCCCTTTTTCCCTCACTTCTTCTTCTGGTACCCCTATAATACAGATATTGTTCCTTTTGGATTGGTCACACAGTTCTCTTAATATTGTTTCATTCCTGGAGATCCTTTTATCTCTCTCTATGTCAGCTTCTATGCGTTCCTGATCTCTGGTTTCTACTCCTTCAATAGCCTCTTGCATCTTATCCATTCTGCTTATAAATCCTTCCAGGGTTTGTTTCACTTCTGTAATCTCCTTCCTGGCATCTGTGATCTCCCTCCAGACTTCATCCCATTGCTCTTGCATTTTTCTCTCCATCTCTGTCAGCATGTTTATGATTTTTATTTTGAATTCTTTTTCAGGAAGACTGGTTAGGTCTCTCTCCTTCTCTGGTGTTGCCTCTGTGATCTTAGTTTGCCTGTAATTTTGTCTTTTCATGGTGATAGAAATAGTTTGCTGAGCTGTAATGAATGACGGTCGGAATAACTTCCCTTCTTGTTGGTTTGTGGTGTTCCTCTCCTGGGAGAACAGCGACCTCTAGTGGCTTGTGCTGGGCAGCTGCGCGCAGACAGGTCTTCTGCTTCCTGCCCGGCTGCTATGGAGTTTTTCTCCACTGTTGCTGTGGGCATGGCCTGGCTCGGGCTGCTGCTCCAAAATGGTGGAGTCCCGTTGGAGGGGGAGCGGCTGGGAGGCTATTTATCTCGGTAAAGTGCCTCCATGCTCCCTGCTTCCCAGGGGTTTAGAATGCCCAGAGATCCCCAGATTCCCTACCTCTGGACTAAGTGTCCTGCCATGTGCCTTTATGACTTCCAGAAAGCACTCCCTAAAACAAAACAACAAATAAAAAATTTTAATAAATAATTAAAAAAACAAACAAACAAACAAAAAAAAACACTCGCTTTTCTTTGTCCTCAGGCGCCAGCCTCAGGCATCCACTCACCGGTCTTGCTGCCCTGTTTCCTTAGTATTGGGGTCCATGTGCCTTTAAGACTTCCAAAAAGCACTCGCCAAAAAAAGAAAAAAAAAAGTGGCCGCTTGCTTTTGTTCTCCAACGCCGTCCTCCAGTACCTGCTCACCAGTCTTGCTGGCCTGTTTCCCTAGTATCCAGGACTCCATGCATGCACTGTGTCTGCGCTCTGGTCCAGATGGCTGGGGCTGGGTGTTCAGCAGTCCTGGGCTCTCTCTCCCTCCCTGTTCCAACTCCTCTCCTCCCGCCAGGAGCTGGGGGGAAGGGCGCTTGGGTCCCATGGGGCTAGGGCTTGTATCTTACCCCCTTCACGAGGTGCTGGGTTCTCGCAGGTGTGGATGTGGTCTGTATGTTGTCCTGTGTCCTCTGGTCTCTATTCTAGGAAGAGTTGTCTTTGTTATATTTTCATAGATATATGTGGTTTTGGGAGGAGATTTCTGCTGCTCTACTCACGCCGCCATCTTGGCTCCTCTCTCCTTCATTTTATATAGAAGAAAATTGAGACATATATAGTATGTATCTTTGCCAAGAGCCACTGAATATGAACTCACAGGTTAGGATAAACATCTAACTCTCCATATTGCAGTTACTTCAAAACAATACTTTACTTTAAGACATGAAACAAATTAAAAGCCCTAGTGCAACATCAATAAAAATGTCTTTTATATGGCTTAAACACAGTACTATATATTAACTATAATGGAATAAATAAATGTAAGAAAATAATATTAGTGAAGGAATTAAAATGTATTAAAATGGTTTATGCTGCTTTAGAAAAAAAGGTGAGTGAAGGGGTGATCTCATAATCTAAAGTGTGTTGACTTGAGAAAGACCTGGTATTAGTGGCATGTTGCACACACATAGTGCTCAGAACATTCTGCATCTTGTGCAGAGCAAGGGGGGTCAATTTTGTTTATGAGAAAATCCAAAGGATTTTAAAAATTTCCTAAAGGCTGACATATATACCATACTGACACATTAGCAGAAGTTTAAGGTTTCTAGGCAAAGTCAGTTATTGTGCTGTAAAAACACACAATCTGTTACCTACAGCCTGTGAGATAAAGGACAGATTTAGCATTGCCTCTATAGCCTTTCTTAATTGTTCCCACTAACATGTGCAGCCCTCTCTTTTCCCAATCACCTCAGGAAAGCCCAAGCTTCAGTAGTCCTGAAGAACTTTGAGCTCCTAGAAGCTACCATGAGACATGGTGTTTTTTCCAATGGCACTTTTTCAGTGATGTCCTGTCAAGATAATGCTGTGGAATGTTAGGAAAGAAGTGGAAGATAATATAAAGAATTGGTAATATCAAAGAGTGTAATATCAGTAAACTGCAAACAGGAGATGTGAAGCAATTTGGATTAAAGCTTCATGAATCATTTTGTAGAGTAATCAGAAAAGGTTTTGAGCAGTAAATAGTATAAAACAGGGAGGGATTAAGAAATAGACTGTGAGTAAATATTGTTTGAGTATCAGGTAAGATGTACATACTGGTTGCATTCACATATGTTATATTTTAATATTCATAATACCTCTATAATGTAGGGGCTAATACACCTTTTTTAGACCAGGAAGCTAAGTGTAAACTTTTATGCCTGGTCATCAACAGAACCAGGTATCAAATGCCAGTCCTTATCAAAATAACTGTAACCATTATAATTTATTAATATTTATCTTTATTTAAATGCTGGAAATGCAGTTATGTTTATATATACTATTATTTCACTGCTCCTCACTGAAGCAGTTACTTAGTTGAGATAGATTTCTAGGAAATCCACCTTTCCATCCAATAGGGCCTCACAAAGTGACATTGCAGATGCTTGTCACAGAATCCCAGCATCTGATCCACAGCTTTGTAGGTTCTATGACTGAAACTTGTTATAAAACAAAGTGAATTAACCTTTCGAGACTATTTGAGGCTATTGACATTCACAAAGTCTTCTAATACAATTCTTAAATACTCATTTACAATTAGAAACACAACTATCAAGCCAACTAGAAATTTTATGTCTGTTTCTCAGTGCATTTTATCCTTGTAGGCAAATCTACAAATTATAGTCAGAAATTTATTCCATGACATTAGAGTCAAGTCAATAATAGGGAGACTAACTATGATGCTCCAGGCATTGTGTTAAGCTCTCTATCAAGATTATTTCATTTAATTCTCACATTTTTAGTATGTGAATATCCATTTTATAGATGAGGAATAAGAGACTCAGAAAATTTAAGGAGCTTTCCCAAGTTTATGTAGCTGGCAGGAATCAGCATCAAAATTTAAACCTTAATCTGACTTCTAAGCAAAAGATCTTAATCATGACCTAGTGCTGCCTCCCAAATATGATATAAACTCCTTGAGGGCAGACGGAGACTTAAAAACATTAACAGCTTCCAAGGAGTAATGTCTGTCTTATGCTCCACATTTTAAATTCATCTTCTCTGCTACTTACTAATTCTCACATCAATCTTGTGATACAGATACTTTCATCATCATTTTATAGAAAACAATACAGAAGCTCAAATGTGAAATCATTTCCTAAGGCTATATATTAATAAATAGCAAGACTGAAGAGGACTTAATGCCCACCTCTGAAGCTCACAGTTACTCTGTTGCTACATGATGTTATTCTAAATCAGGCACACTTGTCAGATAGAAGTAATAGCCCTCATCATATGCCAGGTGTGCACTAGCATGTCATATGTGTTATCTTATTTGATCTTCAGAGCAATCTTATGAGTTGAGTCTATAATTATCCTCATTTAATGGATAAGTAAGCTTAGTGAGAGAAAAGTTAAGTAATCTGTCCAGTCACACAACTAGTTAGTACATCTGGGATATAAACCAGGCAGTCTGGCTCAAAGCCCTATACTCTTTTGCCTGTTGGGTGATCTTAATAGCAAATGACAACCAGCTTTATGGCCTGATAGATTCAATTTCATTCTAGAAATATTTTATCCATGGGCAGCAGAATGGCTCTCCCATACCAGGATGAAGAAAATGGAGCAGAGGAGATGTATTACTATAGAGCGAGATCATTTTTGTTGTTACTGTTATTTTAAAATTATAAAGTCTTGGTCCAAACAGCATACAATGAAGATGTTTGGATTAAAGCCTCACTAGCTACCCTAATTCCTGTCTTGCTTCCCTGAGACTTTATCCCCATCAATTTGTCAGAACTTGAGTATTCAGAGCAAGAATAGATTGTGGCCAGCAGTAGTGGACAAGAGAGCAGAAATAAAGCAGAGATGTGAAAAGCTTCCTGTGGAAATCATGAAAACATGTTAGTGTCTAGGTGAGGGTCAAAGGAGAGAGAGGAGAGTAGAACGCAAGTGGTGCCATGTTAGGATGTGCCTCAGGGAGCCAGGCAAGCCTGAAGACAAGACTCATATATTCTTGTTATAAAACTGGCTTGGGATAAAACATAATAGTTATTGGGAACTTCAATTATTCATCATGAGAACATTCTCAGAAACTACATATTTGGATCAATTCTAAACTTAACAGGAGGCTCTGTCACTAGGAGTAACGGAATTGATAACTATCACCAACAAAGGCATTCAAGTCTTAAGCACAGAAAGTCAAGCGCCATTCTACAGGCCTTCATTAAAGTAACTCCTGCCAACAAAGAGGAGCTTATTAAAGAAGGAAAAACATCAGGAATCCTGGAAAATGGAATCATTCAATCCTGCAGTTGTGAGAAAGCCAGAAATAGTAGTGGATAGAATTGGAAACTGCTAGATGTTAAAAGTCCACATTTCAGAAAGCTAAAGAAAGAATATTTAGGAGTCTGTATATTAATAAAGGGAAGATGTCACAAAAGGAAAAGGAGGCTGTAAAAGTGGGCTTTGGACTACGTGAAATCACAGACGGCGCTGATAGGGGAGATACTGGGACACCTAAGGAGGTCAGTGCCGCTGCCCCGCCGGGAGCTTTCCAGGTAATGTGAGAGCAGTGACGGAAGTAGCAGTACATAAGCAAGACCGGTGACATAAGAAGATTATAGAAGAATATTATCTAAATGGGATTGAGAAAAATTCCAAAGGAAATAAGAAGAAATCCTAAAAATCATGTTTAAATCAAGAATAGTAAAAAGAGGAAGGTCTTCTGCTTGGGGCTAAAGGTGGCATATTAATAGATGCCCAGGGGAACAACCTACTACTCCATTCCATTTAACTTTCTTCCTTAGACAGGAAAGAGAGTAGCTTTCGCTACAGTAAGTAAATGAACCCAAGTATAAGAAAATGCCCTATCAACTTTGATTACACTCTGTATTACTGTGAGAACTTGAAGTAGAACTGCGGAATTATCACTGGTTTATTCCTGTTACAGAATAAACACTTACATAAGCCAAGTACTGTACAAAGTATTTGACAATTATCAATTCCATTACTCCTTAAAGCAGCTGTACAAAGTTGATAATCTTTCTACAATTTTAGAGAAAAGAAGACAGACCTTAAATATAAGGGCTATCTTCAGTCCCAAGATCTTCCTGTCCAGTGACACCATTTGCTTTCAAATGGAGTTATATGGTATAACTTGTTATTGTTGAGTTCGTATTTTCTTGGGGATCCCTAACTAGTGTTTATAATCTGATTTTCAGTAATCGGTTGAAGAATCTTAAGCTATTTAGAAATTAAGCCAATTATTGAAACATACAGATTGAATCATGCTGATCAAATCTTTAGTTGACATGAAGTTGAGAGTGACATAAAATTCAGGTTGTAGAAAAGGCTGAATGTAAGATAAAACATAATAGAAAGGAGAAAAGAGAAACTTTTCTTAAAGGAAAAGTGTTGCAATATAGACTAGTATGGATTAGAGACAGCTGAGTGTCCCCAGACGATGAAGATGAACTTTACCAATTTCTGTATCACAATTGTTTTATACAGTTAATATATTCAAAAGTCAAGACTTCCAAAAACTTAATGTGACATTAAATAACACTAAAATTGGTATAATGTATAGATTGTGTATGCTCCTTGGGTGCTCACCTATACACATAACTTTAATGAAGGCGTGTAGTATGGTGCTTGACTTTCTGTGCTTAAGACTTGAATGCCTTCTGGAGATCTTTACCTGGTTTCTCCTTGGGTGTAATAAAACTGAGCTTATTTTAAAATTTCCAAACAAACCTGTTTCTTTTCTTGTTTCCTATGTTCATTAACCAGGATAAGCTAGGTTATTCTATTTTAACCAACAGCTAAAACCTCAATAGCTTAACACAACAAAGGTTTATTTCTTTCTCATGCTTTATGAACATAGTCTAGGGAGGTCAGTCTCTATGCCCTGTTACCAACATTCTTATCCCTGGATCCAGACTATTTCCATTATTTATTGCTGTGTAACTAACCACCTGGCATTTAGCAGCTAAGCACAGCAGTTATAGTATTACCTCACGGTTCTGTGGGCTGAATGGGCTTCCACAGCATGTGATGCCTCTGGGGGCTGCAGTCATCTGGGGCGTTGATTTGGCCAGATTGTCCAACACAGGTCACTCACATGGCTAGCAACTGTTGCCGAACATCGGCTGGGAGCTCCGGGGGACTGTCTGCTGGACCACCTACATGTAAACTGGTTTTGTTGCTTGGACTTCTCACAGCATGGCAGCAGGATTCCTAGAGGTCGCGTCCCAAGATCAAGTGTTCCAAAAGGGAGGGAAGTAGAAGATGCCAATCTCCTTGAAGACTAGACCTGAAATTAGCACCCTATTGTTTCAACTACATTCTCTTAGTGAAACAGTTCTGTGATTTATGGAGTGGGCAATTAAGCTCCATCTCTTAATCAGGAAAGTTAGAAAAAATAAATTAGCTTTCCTTAGTCCATAGATTGACACAATGACCTAGAATTTAGCTTGTAATCTCAATAGTTTAAGAAAGACTTCTGCAGGCCCTTCCATCAGTAATTCTCATCTGGAATTTGACACATTTTATTTACTTCACCCCACAATTCCTTGGCCAGAATTGTTCTATTGGCTACATTCAACCACAAAAATACAAGAAAGCACGATGCTCCTGTGCAGCTTGAAGACGACGGGAAAGAATATTTGGTGAAAAGCACTAATGACTACCACACTACATTTTAGTGAATGGACTCATTATCTGCACAGAGATTCAAGGCACAAAGCTCAGGTTTGTCACTCATTGCTTACCCCAAACCAAAAAGTCACCACTACCTACTGATTTTATCTCTTCCCTATGGCTCCAATTAGTTTCCTTCTCTCAAATTCCATCGTGGCCCTCATTAGCCCCTGCCCAGAACATCACAATGACTTACCTGTTTCCTTCTTGGTGTGCTTCCCTCTATTTTTCAAACCAAAAAGAACTTTCTAAAATGTGACCTACTGTGTTTCAACCATAAACATCTAAAATCTCCTCATTAAATGTGAACTCATCTGCTTAATGCCTTTCTTTAATTCAACATGTATTTATTGAGCATCTTCTATGGGCCAAGCACTGTGCCACTTTCTGCCAAAATAAAGTTTACAATTTCAATGTCTTCCCTGTGTCATTTTTATCTTAAATCTTTAATATGACTCATAATGTATTTAAAACAAGAGTGCCATCTCACTTTTCCAACTTCATTAAAATCTATTTTATTTCCTGTCTTTGTTGTTTTGGCCTAGTGATAGAATGTACATTTTTCTCCTCATAGGATAAATTTTTATATGAATTATTGATTTTACTTGAAAAACTTCCCATTTGTTGATTTCTGCTTTTATTATTGTTTTCTCCCTTTAGGGAAATTGCTCTCATGATCCTTTTTTTAAATTATTGAGTTGCATGCTTAGTCCATTTATTTTCATTTTTAATCTCCTGATCATAAAGGCGTTTAAGGAAACAAATTGAATAATTGCCAAAACTATTGTCTCTCATATGTTTTATATGCTGTATATTCACTTTAGTTATAAAGTCATCTATAATTGCATTTTATTACAAAGTAATCTGTGTCGATGGAAGAAAAATGAGTGAAATAAAGAAAAAAATACTGAAATTCCACCACCAAAACTTTAATATATATTCTTCCTGATCTGCCTTTTTGAGCAATAGGGTCATATTTTTGAGCACTGGGTCAATCTTTTCACATCATTTGTAATTAATTTCTTTCACTTAACAGATTATGAGTATTTTTCATGGCAATAAATATGTGTATATGTTTTGTGTATCTTTATTTTTAAAAGAGAATGGCATTCACTATAAGGATACACTATATTTTATTTGACTCACTCTGATTCTAAGGTATTAAGATCTATTCCAAAATTTTCATTAATAAAAACAATTTTGAACATTTGTATTCATATACTTAAATGGCTTATTATAAAAATTTTTTATGAGTTATATTCTTATAGCTAGAATTTTGATATCAATTGGTATTCAAATTTAAAGGTTTTGATATCAGGTAATGATTTTCCTTCTCTAAAGGTTATAACAACTTATTCTCCCAGTACAAAAGAACAAATGTCTCTTTTGTCACCTCACATTAAACTATTATCATTCTTTTCAATTGTTACCAATCTGACAGGTAAAAAAGGTAAACCAATATTCTTTTAATATGTACTTCTTTGAGTAGTAATGGTGTTGAATATTTTGCCGAAGGTAATTCTTTAGTTACTTATGCATTTTTCTTACGAATTTGGAAGTACTCTTTATACATTTAAAAAGAAAATATTCTGTATGCCATGAGTATTGAAAATATTTATTCCCAATTTGCCATTTATCTTTTAATTCTTCCTATGTTGTTTTTTTGAGATGTCAGAAGCTTTTGAATTTTTTATTTAATCATTATTCTTTCTCCTTATAGTTTCTTCTCTAGCTGTCATATTTAGAAAGATCTTCTTTTTGGTCTCTAAATTTATGTGAATATAATCTTGCATGCTACTCTGTACCATATAACTTTATACTTAAATGTTTTCTTTTAAATATTTAAAATACCCAGATTTATGTTTAAAATAAATGTGAAGATCCTAACTTTGTCAAAACTTAATTGTTCAAATATCCTTTACTGAATAGCCCATCCTTTTCCACCTTCCATACACTAAACATTTTCAGTTTAAGCTTTCTTTTAACTGATCTATCAATTTTGACGTGAGTAAATTAAAGTTTTATTATAGAAACTTAATGATATATTTTAAGTTCAACATTGTAGGATAATCTGTAGTGTTTTCTTTAACTTTTGCTATTGTGCATTTTTAATTCATTTTTGCAGATTCCTTAGAGTTATTTAATGCTGTTGACAACCAAAAAAAAACCCTTAAGACATTTTCATTGAACTTGCATCAAATGTTTAAATCAATTTTGGAGAAAAATTACACCTTTAAAATTTCTTCCTCTAATTTAGAAGAAGTCACCAATCTTCTAGGTCCCAGGCAGGCATTTATATCCTCAATATAAAAGAATGAGTTGAGTTCCTACTTTAAATATCTTTTCTTGTTTTGTTTGTTATCATATTTTATTAAGCTATCACTCTTACAATATTAAGTAATAATAGCAAAACAGACTGTCTTGTTCCTGATTTTAATAAGAATTGCTTCAGCATAAGATGATAGTTTATTTGAAATTGGTACATTTTAGTAAGTTAAATTGTACTTCAGCTTTATATTGAAATTGTAAGAAAAAATGGATTATTTTACATCAGATTCTATCTCAGCATCTACTCAGATAAGTTTTTCCTCTTTGACTAGTAATGAACCATCTCTGGATAAATAAGATCTAGTTACCATATTAATTTTAAAAGTAATATTGGATTCAACATGCTGCTATTAATATGGTAATTTTACAAAAAGGAGATTACTTTTTTGTGCAAATTTTGATGTATGGTTTATATCGACCATATTTAAAAATTAGGAAGAATTTTAATCTGCTCTCACCATAATAACGTTGAAACCATCCTTAAATTAGTGTTTAAAACAACAACATTTATTACTTTTCATGAGCATATGGATTGGGTGGTTGGCTGCTGATCTCAGTGTGGTTTGGCTTTTCTCAGCTAGGCTGGTTATCATCTGTGGTTAGCTGGCAGGCCCCTGGAGAGGGAGCTGATATAGACATCCTCAGCTGGGATAATCCATTTCTCCTTCATGTGTCTCACATCCCTCCAGCAGTCTAGTCCAGGCATGCTCTCATGGTGGCCGCAGGGGTCCAGGAGAGAAAAGATAAATGCTGCATGTGCCTTTGAAATCTCCTGCTTGCATTAAACTTGCTACTGTTCCATTGGCTAAGCAAATGACACAGCCAAGCACAGAGTTAGCATGGGAAGGCACTACCAGAGAACGCGCATACAGAGAGATGTGAAAGATTGGGGCCAATAATATAATCACACCACAACAGAAAGGATTACTTCTTTCCTATTCCCTGCAGTTTTTAAATGGTATAGGGATTTTCTGTCCCAAATTCAGTTCCTGTCTTCTTAAGACAGCCTTAGCTATATAAACCTTCTTTAAAAATAGAATCCTTTTCATGAAGATTTTTAAATTCATTAGATCTTTGTTCTGAGATATTTTTAATGAAAAAATGTCTTCATGGCTGTGATAATATTTAATTCCTACAGTTATTTTTGTGTTCCCTCCCCATTCTTAACTGGTCTTATAAGAAACATGTCTATTTTATTAATGATTTAAAAAACCAGTTCTTGAATTTCTACATATGAGCTTTACTGTGTTCCTCTTTCTAATTATTAGTTTCTGACCTTTTCTTTTATATATTCAATTTTCTACCTTTATAAACTATTTTCCCACTCTTTATGGCTTCTTGAATAGAATGCTTAGTTCATTAATTTTAATTTTGTTGTCCTTAATAATGATACTTACATGAATGAATTCATCTGAGATCAGTTTGGCTTTATCCTATAAGTTTAGATTTATAGTGCCAATATTTCTATTTTCTAAATATGTGAGATATCCCCTTATAACAATTATTTATTGGTAGAGATCTTTATTTAAATCTATTAGTAATTTTTAAAAATATATGTTATTAATGTCTTCTGTTACTGCATTTTTGTCAGGTAATGTGAGCTATCCCACCTATCTGTTTTGTAACTTACTCAGAATTTCAGAACATTCAGGTGTTCTGGTTGACTAATATAAAGTTAATATCCCATGGATGCTTAGAAATATGCCATATTCTCTGTAGGATATATAATTTATCTTATAATTAGTAATTTGATTACATGAATCATAATGTAATTCAAATTTTCATGTAGTTATTTTTTATCTAAGTTATAGATGTCTCATGGTGTTTGAATTTTTCTACCCCATATGCATTTCTGTATATATTTCTATGTGTATCTCTTTATATATATTTATTTCTGTTTGTATTTCTAAGATATTTACTACTTTGCATATTTGTGCTATGTTTTATAGTGTATAGTTTTATCAGCTGTATTTTTATAAATTTTACCACATTTAATTTTCCTCAAATCTGATTTTGTCTAACATAAATATTGCTACACTAGCTTCTTTAAAAAAAAATCAGTAGTAATACTAGCTAACACTTATTGACACTTTCTGTGGGACATACACTGTTATTAAATGTTGTACATGCAATATTCATTTAGTCCTCACAAGAATCTTATGAAGTAAGTATGAGTATTATCCCATTTACTGAGATATAAAACTGTGAAGCATAGGAAATTTTTGTAAGTTGTCAGTCACAAAGCCAGTATGTGGCAGAGCTGAAATTTGAACCCAAGCTATCTGCCTAGAAACTATACCCTATTGCTTCTGTTTTTATATGTGGCTTGGTTTCATAAGATTTGAATAATTTTTCCCCCTTCTCTTTAATTCCACTGAGTCATTTCATGGCTTTATCAAATCTACTGATATGGTCATCAAGGGCATTTTTTCATCTTTGCTATTGTTAGTTTATTATTATTATTTTATTATTGTTTCCAAAATTTCCGTATCATTGTTTCAATATAGAGTCCATCTCTGGTGAAATTCCCTGTTTATGCGAATGGTCACTTTTTCCATTAGAGCCTTCATCACATTAATTGTGGTTGTTTTAAATAACCTGTATTTTAGTTACAACATCTGGGGCATATCTGCATCTAGTTCAGTGTTTATCTCTTAATCCTGGGGTGGGTGGGAGGTGGTTTCTTGCTCTTTTAGTGTTTTGTAATATTTGAATGAAAGTTGAACATTATTATGTAAGGACGGTAGAGACTGAGATAAATAGTCCTGATGCCTGGAAATGGGTGTGTCTCTTCCACTTGGCTTTTATTGTGGGGCGCTCAATCAATCATGTCAAGAAGCAATCTCATTTAGACTTTCTTGTTGTTTGTTGGACTCAATGCACCACAGGTTTCAAGTCTCTCATAATATATTGTTCTTAGGTTGGGGGTTGGGTCACTAGAGAATTTCTCGCTGTTTTTCAACATTAGGTTTCCTTGTGAACCTGGGCTTCCAAGAGTTTATTTTTTATACTGCTGCCCCTCCCTCAGTGGTGGGGGGCTGTTAGTTGTTATTCAACACTTGTTAGTCTGGTAGAGAGCCAATTGTCAGGTTTAGGCAGGTGCTGTGTCCCTCCCTGGATTGAGTATGTGGCTTTCTCAGCCATCCCACCCATCTTCTTCATGACAAGCCAAGTTTTGCCTTAAACATTTGGCAGGATGAAGTGGTTTAAGGCTTTTGTTCCCTAAGATATGTAAGGGAGAAAGATCTGGGTGAGGCTTTATCCTTGTCTCAGCATAGAGGCTGTTCCCCTCCCTAGGACAGCATGACTGATAGAAATTTCCTCTGGTCTCTCACTCTGTCCCCCACCTCTCTTGAAAACCCATAATGAAGTCCATATAAAAGAGCCTGTATGTTGGGTACAAACACCCTTTGTGTCTGTGGCCACCAATAAGTTTCTGATCTCATGCATATACTCTAATGCAATACTCTCATGTAAATTCTATACTTTCATGCAAGCCCACACTGGGTTTCGGCAATTTATTTTTAGAATTAGAAGAAATCTTCTTACTCCCTTTTATGCTAACCTTGTCTTACTTCCATGTTCTGCCCAGCTAAACCAGTACTCAGGTCCCTCTCTATCCCTGGAGAAACCCATCTTTCCTTGCATTTCAGGCTAGGAGGGTGACCCGAGATCTCAGTTCTCTGATGGAGTTGAGAGGAATTACAGTGTTGTAGGTTACCCATCTTTTTTTCTTGTTAGGAAGTAGTTATGCTCTTTCCAGCTTTTTACATCCTAAGCACAAGCTGGAAGACAAATTCATAAATCAAAATACCTCTCTTTCAATGTTAAATGTGTATTCTTTCTTCCTAATTCTTGTTGCCTTGTTACTGTTTTGTGTGTGTTTGCACACATGTATTCTCTTTTCTTCTGTATATCTACTTATTCTTTTGTGATTTAGAATATAAGAATTTTTTTTAGTTTACCTAGTGAATGTATTTGTTTACTTACATATACTTAAATTAATATGCCTTAATTACAAAATCTAATACTGAAGCAATTACTTTTGTGTCTCTTCATGCATGAAAATTAAGGCACTCTTTGCTTCCTCTTCATTTCCCCAATTCCAATGTATTTTGGGAAGAAAACATTATTAAGAGATAATAATTTAAATATGTATATTAACCTAAAAATATTTTTAGAAAATTTTTCTTTTGCATCTAGTTTGGTGGAGATACTGATAAATTTTTCTCAGGCCTAGCTTCCTATATGTCCTTGCTTCCTAGTTTCTCTTTCAATCCTTTTCATATATTCTCCAGTGTTTAGTTTTGAATTTTGATTCATCACACAGTCATCTCAGCTGAATTCTCTTGCCAAAGAAAGAGTAGAAAAAAGGCATATGTATTTTTTATTCATTGCAATTTGAGAATGTTTTCTCATTGCCTTTTCTCATGAATAACAGTTTGGCATTCTCGGGTTTTTTTCCTAAAAATCTGAAGGCATATATGCATTTCCATCTGACATTTGCTTTGGAGAAGAAAACTGAAGCTACCTTTATTTAAATATGAAACTAGTTTTATTTTTGTTTCTTTGCAGATCAGCTGTTTTTGTGCTGAAATGGATGTAGAAAAATTTTTATGACTTGAGAATAAAAGAATAATCACAAGAACATGTCTAAAAATGGGCTTTTTAAAATTCAGTTTTGCCTATAACTTGGTGGAAACCTTTTTATATATAAACTTTCTTGGCTTAGAAATTTTTCTTCCATTATTTCTTTAAGTATTGAACCTATTTTCACTGACCTGGTTTCTTTTGGAAAATTTGAAAATCTTAGATTGCATTTTTGTCTTTACAGAACAGATTTCTCATTATTTTCTTCTTTGGGGCTTTTGCTTTGCATTCCCAGAGAATTTTAAAAATTCATTCATCATATAATTGATTTCATAATCCTGGTATGTTGTTTATACTTTTTTATACTCTTTACTACTTCGAATTTTTACTTTTATTTGCAGTTCAATTTTTCTGTTTTGACTTCATCTCATCTTTTGTGTTTTTGCCTTCCTTTCTGCCTGTCCTCTCTTTGCGTTCTCTAGTGTTATTTACCTAAACTTGCAGTATTTGGAGTATGTAATCAGATTACAGCATTTTTATCTAATGCAGTCAGAAGATTTATGTGAATCTATATTAACTACTTCAGATTTCAGGGTGACATTTCCACTTCTTTAAGGTTAGGTTTTGTTTTGTTTGCATTTACACAAACTATTGAGGCCCAGTCTTTGTGTTTGTCAACAGATTAAAAAGATGAAGCATCTTTAACTTCTCCTACAGTCCATTCAGTTATGGTCAAGTGTACTTTTCAAATCTAGAGTTAAAAATCAAATTGGTATTCTCAGCATTTAATTAAATTTGCTGTACTGAGTAGGCATTCCACCTGTACATTTTTTGGAGGTGGGGGAGTGAAAATTACTAAATTTAGTTGGTCTAATTATGACAGATCATTTATTCAGGCACCATCTGCTTTACACAACTTATTACTCAGTAACTAAGTTTTCCAAAATCAAAACCATTGTCATCTAACCCTTTTATTGCCTTAGCCTTGCATGGTTCCCACTTTGAGTAATAAAATAGTCTCTGAATATTTGCAGAAAGATAGAAACTAAGAAGGCAGAAGTAGAAAGGTAGGATGAGGGCCTGGTTATTAATGAATATCTCTTACAGCTCAGGATGGCTAACTGCTTTTCTGGTACATATAGTTTTTGCAGCTTAAAATTACTTATAACCAAAGGGAATGTGTTATATGGGAGAATCAAATTATATTTCTGTTTTTCTTATGCTAACTTGAAAAAGAATATCTCCAGCTGATAAAGACATATTTGTTCACAATAATTATTATATCCCAATGTTAGGCATAATGAAAGTGAATATATAATATATTTTCAATATATCATACATATATACTATATGTATATACAATATACTATACAATATAATATATAATCAAAATATATTTATAATTTCCTTGGGCTAGTCTACCCTGTTCTTGTTATGAGTATGGAATTTGAAATAAATAGATGAACTATATGTTTGGGAATCCATTGTCAATATCAATTTAGTCAGTAGTCTGTAAGGATTTATCATATATCCTTTCCCTAACTTGAATTACAGGACCTGTGGCATTAATTTTTTTTCTGTTAAAACCATTATGGGAATTTCTAAAATGGATACTTAGAGAAGTTGTATCAGATGCAGCTGGTGTTAAATTAAATCTCATATCCAGTCACTGTAAATTAAGTCCACCAACCCATGCCATCTTAAAAGTTGAGTAACCTCTCTCGTTTCCTTAGGTTTAATGCTTTTTACAGTCTATAGAACTCTTTGTAAATGTTTTAAATGAAAATAACTGATTAATTTCTTAAATATAATTAATCTTATTGATTTAAATAAGAAAGTCCAAAAGTGGAACATTATTCTGAAAATGCTATCACATGCTTGGTTTAAAAGATCCTCAGAAAGGAATGCACAGCCATGAGACATAAATAAAATAAATAGTTAATACAGAACAAATTGTGCCAGACAAAGCTGGTTGCTTTTTTGATAGCTTCACAGCCTTTGTAAATGAACAGAGTGTAGGAGATGCAGTGTCTTGACTTCTAGCAAAGTACTGGAGACAATGACATGTGAAATTTTGATTGCAAAATTAATTTGAGTTGGCTTGAAAAACACTGTTAAATGAAATGTAAGCTGGTTGAAAAGACATACCAGGAAGGGTGTTGGTTAATGTCAATGAACTAATGAATTAAGTGATCTTCAGTTAAATGGCGTAGGTGTGGGTCTTAGGGTGAGTCATCATTAAATGTTTTATTATCTTTTGGAAAAAGAAAAATATGAAGTTGATTGAATTAGAGCAGATAATTTATCAGGAGACACCAGTGATTACAGGAAAACTATGGAAAGATACGAATTTTAGAGAGAAACCAAGAAAATAATACAATTTTATTTAAAGATTCTATCTTTTCATCACAAAAGGGAATTCTGTGGAATGTCAATGCTTAAAGACATGCAAATTACAGAATTTCTCAAGCCAGTTAGAATGCATTGTTAATGAAGTAATGTTTCAGTTTGGCAGGAACATCATTTCAACCCAGTTAGTGGATACAATTTATCCAAAATGAGTGATAGTGAATTCTTAGCTAGGATATGGTTAAAGTTATAACCGGTCTTTACCATAGTTATGAAATGTAACTAGAAAACTGACACTTTCTAGAAGCTGTTGGGCAGAACAGGAGAGGGAGAATTTTTTATTTATTTTTTTATTTTTCTGATTTATTTGTTTGTTTTTAAATCTTGGTATCATTAATCTACAATTACATGAACGACATTATGTTTACTAGGCTCCCCCCTTCACCAAGTCCCCCCTACATACCCCATCATAGTCACGGTCCATCAGTGTAGTAAGATGCTGTAAAATCACTAGTCTTCTCTGTGTTGCATGCCCTCCCCGTGCCCCCCCACACACTATACATGCTTATCATAATGCTCTCGTTCTTTTTCCCCACCCTTATCCCTCCCTTCGAACCCATCCTCCCCAGTCCCTTTCCCTTTGGTAACTGTTAGTCCATTCTTGGGTTCTGTGATTCTGCTGCTGTTTTGTTCCTTCAGTTTTCCTTTGTTCTTTTTTTTTTTTTTTTTTTTGAGAGGGCATCTCTCATATTTATTGATCAAATGGTTGTTAACAACAATAAAATTCAGTATAGGGGGGTCAATGCTCAATGTACAATCATTAATCCATCTCAAGCCTAATTCTCGTCAGTCTCCAATCTTCTGAAGCATAACGAACAAGTTCTTACATGGTGAACGAATTCTTACATAGTGAATAAATTCTTACATGGTGAACAGTACAAAGGCATTCATCACAGAAACATTCGGTTTTGATCACGCATTATGAACTATAAACAATCAGGTCAAATATGAATATTCGGTTGATTTTTATACTTGATTTATATGTTGATCCCACATCTCTCCCTTTATTATTATTATTATTTTTATTTTTAATAAAATGCTGAAGTGGTAGGTAGATGCAAGATAAAGGTAGAAAACATAGTTTAGTGCTGTAAGAGGGCAAATGTAGATGATCAGATGATCAGGTGTGTGCCTATGGACTAAGTAATCCAAGCTAGACAAGGGCAGCAAAACATCCACGGATGCAGAAGATTTCAGGAGAGGGAGAATTTTAAGGAAGGGGAAAGAATTATACATTAAACTATGGGAATAATCTGATAAGACTACAGATACTTGAAAAGTTTTATAAATAAAATTGTTTTTCTAAAAAAAATATATCCAGATGAAATATAGTTAACTATAAAAGTAGACTTTTTCAAAGTGGGTGTTTTAATACTAAGGAAAAGGTAGTCAATTGTTAGATAAATGAGCTTTCAGTTAGAATAAGAATAAAATTATCACAATCACTAAAATAGATTTTCTCACTGAAAAGTAAGCATGCAAAAGTTAGAAGATAAGTTGGAAAAAACTGAGGATTCCTGCTCTTTCCCGGTGCTAGTGAGTTAGCAAAGCTTAAATAACTTAGAAGGCAGAAAGTTTTAGCTACATTCATTCAACATATATTTATCGAATACCTTATATGTGCGTCATTTTTTATTTTGTGGCAAATCACATACATGATTAAAATAGAGATATTAGTTTCCTGTGGCTGCCTTAACAAATTAACACATGATTGACCTAAAACAACAGAAATTTATTCTCTCCCAGTTCTGAAGTTCAGGTATTCCAAATCCAGGTGTCATTAGGGCTGCATTTCTTCTGTTGGCTCTAGGAGTGACTCCATTTTCTTTGCTCCTTTCAGCCTCTGGTGGCTGCCTGCACACTTTGTCCCTGTAGCACTCACTCCAGTCTGCCTCTGTGACAGGCCTTGTTGCCTCCTCCTCTTCTGTCTGTCAAGTTTCCCCTTGCCTCACTCGTGTAAGGACAGTTGTCATGGATTTAGAGCCCACTTCTGTAACCCAGGATGAAACCCTCACCTCAAGATCTTTAATTGTATCGGCAAAGACCCCTTTTCCAGTAAGGTAACATTTACAAATTCCAGGGATTAGAATTTGATATCTTTGTGTAGCCATTATATCCCCTATTATGAGAGCATTTCTATCACGCATTTTAAAATTAGCTTTCCATCCCTGCATTCATACAGAAGGGCATCTCTTTCTCTTTTTAATAAATGTTTTACAAAAAGAAAGAGCATACATAGCAAAAAGGTATTTTTTCACTTTAGGAAGATAGGGATATGAAAATGTAATCCACCTGTTTGTTCCCTATTAGGATCCATATAATCATCTCTAATACACATTCTCTTCATGCTTCTTTGAGCTCTGGCACAAAGCCTATTATGTTTCTGAAATGAATCTCAAATGCTTCCCTTTCTGCTAAGCCTCACTGAAATTCCCTTAGGGAAAGCCCAAGCCATTTGTTCTAGGGGTATTTCTTTCTAATTGAAGTTCTGCTTCTAATCCTTGACCCATCCATTCATCTGCCACACAAACAGACAAATACTTACGTTTGTGAAACACAGATCTTATGGTGTTCTCTACTTCATAATCTCTCTAGCTTTCAGGTACATAAATGAAGACCAGTCTTCTTTTAAGAGCATGCAAGGTTCCTCATAAATTGCTAATCTCTGTCCTTGCCTGTAGCTTTATCACCTAATAATCCTCCTCTTACTCCTTCATACTACACACACACACACACACACACACACACACACACACACATACACACACACACACACTTCTTTGATGTTCCAGTCACAAGAATTGTTCACTGTTTCTTGAACACTTCATATATTGCATTTGCTCATGTTATTCTCTAGAATCAGACTGCTCTTCCCTCTCTTTTCTACATTAAAATGTTCTGCATAGCTAATAAAGCTCAAGTCAAATATTACATTTTTTCTGTAGTTTTTCCTGATCCGTACTCTTTATATGTAACCTTATTACTCTATGTATCACATGTAATATTATGTTTAATTACTTAACATCCTTTAGATTGTGTATGACTTCCTTGAAGAAAGCACAGGGACTTTTCTACTTTTCTATCTTTAGAAATGCTCATAAACCTCTATTGAACTAAATTAATTCTAATTGAAGCCTTTGATACAGTTAAATGACATGATTTACCAGCATTTATTTTGTAATCATAAGCTTGGTTAAAGACTTAAGCAAAATACATCTATAACCAGGAAACCAACATGCAATAGCTCCTATAATAAGATAGGAATATGCGTTGAACTGTTGATTCAGAAAGCATTTGTTGAGTCAATATAGGTACTGCAGAAGACTGATAATTCCAAAATGCAGTTTTAAAAAGTATTTATCTTTTAATATTAAAGGCAAAAAACATCATATTTCCCAAGACTATTAAGGTTGCTTAAAGTAAACTCATTCAAAGTTTAAGCTGAAAAGAGCCTTATTAGATTACATCATTGGGAAGCCCAGGAGAACAGCAGTACCAGGTGGAGTAGAATTTGGGAGCTCAAGCTCTGGTCTTCTTTTCTGATTTCCTTCTCAGGCATATTCTCCCCAAGTGGTGACAAAACTACAAACCCTAGGCACTGCCATCACATTTAACAATCCCAGCAAGGAGAGAATGCCTCTTACTCAATTGTTCCAGGAAGTTTCTGATGGATTATTGGAAGGCTCTGACTGGCCTTGTCTGGATCACTTTCCCCGCTTTGGTCAATAACTTGGTCAGAGAATGCTCTTGTATGATCTTTCAGGACTAGATTTATAAGCCAAATACTGAGGTAGAGATTAAATACCACAAGAACTAAAAAATAGGCAGGCTGGTACCCCAAAGAGATGAAGCAGGAACAGAAACAGCAATTAACTTACACACATTAACTCACTGGCTCCTCATAACAACACTGTGAGGAAGGGGGTACTGCACTTCCCATTTCAGGGCTAACAAGGCTGAGACTCCACGAGGACAGGAGAGTGCCCAAACTCTTAGCTATATATGACCAAACCAGGATTTGAATTCTACTCAGTCTGGCTCCAGAGTTTGGGCCCATAATGTCCAGATCATATATATTAATTATAAATGTTATAATTCCAACTAAGTGAAAAAAATATGTTCTAAATTACAAAAATACTGGATGAAAATATTCATCACATGTGTTTTCTTTTCAGTTTTTTTATGTGTCAATACTTATATAATTATCATGTATTTCTTTTATAATTAAACAATACATATAAACCTCATAGTTTAATATAAGAGGTGATCCTGCCTTCAAAACACTCCTTGTATAGTATTAAAGAAATACAAGCAAACCAAGGTAACAATAAAATGTTAACATGACAAAATAGCTCTACATAAATGTTAAGGATCTCAGAAGTGATTTTTCCTCCCAATGACTGAAGAAATTTTTGCATAAGGAAACTATTTTGAATTGGATCTTAAGGAATCTGACAACTAGAAAAGGCAGAGGAGGATTTTCCAGGAAAATAGGACTGTATATGCACTCCTGCTGGTGGGAATTACAATAATTATTATTTTATTATTATTCTGAGCTCTTCACTGTATTTGACAGACCCAACTACAAATTCCTCTATGTTGGCATATCCTCTCTTGCATTCCATGACATCGTACCCTTCTTTTCCTCGTTCTCTAAATCTCAATTATTTTATTAGTTGCTTCCTCTTTCATTTTGTCTTCCCTTTGGGCCTTCATTATTCATGGGAGGGCTCATTTAATCGCCTCCTACATGGTTGCTCTGCCTGTAGTGTCTTCTCCCTTCTTTGCATTTTCCACTTTGCTTCCAAACTAATCTTCCATAAATATCATTTTCATCACGGCTGTTGTATGCTTTAGTGGCATTGGAATGAGACAGATTTCTTTGCCATGCAATAATAACTTTGGTGACAGATGGTAAGTATACCTATCATGGTGAGCATTTTATAATGCGTATAAATATCAATTCACTAGGTTAAACACTTGTAATAATATATTATTATGTCAACTATACCACAATAATAATAAAAAAGATAGCAGATATACCTCATGCCAGTTTTATAACCACAGAATGGTAGTACCTTCTAAGAGCCTCACTGACAATGCCCAGTTTGTAAAATAATTATGAAAATCTGTATAGATTATGTATAACTCTCAGCCAGTGCTTGTGATTGATCAGAGTATAATAGGTAATATTCCTTGTGGATATCCACATTACTCTTCTGCTCAACACACACAGCAAGCCATCATATTCCTTATCAGGCTTGGGTGTTGACTTTAAAATATTCACTCTGTCTAATCTCAAATCTTAAACCAATATCCTAAAATGTCAGAGTCCTTACAATCTTTTCCCACTGTCTGTATTCAGCCTTATTTCCATCATTTCCCAAGAAGAACCATTTACTGTCTCTTTAATACTTTTCTTTCAGAACTTGTTAGTATTTATTATACTTAAATCTGTGTTTTTGCTTCTTGCTAGTCTTCAAATTATATTTTTTCTGTCCTCTTTTATTCTTATTCGCTCCTTCCTCATTGTTCAATTCCACCTCTTTCCTAAGTATTTTTATTTTCACAACAACCTAGAAAAAAATATCTCCTTTTAAAAATTTAATTTCTTTGTTGGCAAATGGTAACATGATTTATCAATTTAACCTTTTCATATTATAATGTAGTACCCATTTATATCAATACACAGTGCTGTTAAGTAGAATGTGGTCTTCTCACCTGAGTATCTTACGCTTATTTATTCTCTCTCCAACAAGATGTTATCAACTACAGACAGGAAATATGGCTTATATATCTTTGGACTCCAAAGTGCCTTTTTCTTGATTAATCCACCTTGTTTATTTCCCCAGCATCTGAATAGTCATAGTGAGTATCAGTTCTTCTGTAACTGGAATTGTTGCTGTGGTAGTTAGACCTAAGAAGATTGCTCACACGGAGAATTCAGCTTTAATACCTAAAGCATCCATTACATATAATTTATCAACTTCTCTCCTAGGCAACTTGGCTGATAATACCTATATACTATTCTTGGATGAATTGAGAAAATGATCACTAAAATCATTTTATTGTTTTGTAGTTCAAATGAGGAATGCCAATTGGGAAAGCTGCTAGTCTATGTAAAAATTGCTTTTGTTTAAATAATAAAAGTATTTGCAAGGAAATAGATTGAAAAGTCCTTGAAACAACAGCTAGATTTTGAAAGATTTATCTATACTACAGGAGGCTTGTTAGAGTAGTTTCGTGCTATCATCTGTTGTTTTAAGTGGCAAATTGTCATTTCCATGCTAATTGTTGGTTTAAAACCCATCATGCATCTGCTATATGTCACTTTTCACTTAAATACTTAGGACAGGTAGATTACACTGTCAGGTTCAGTCATTATAACTCCAACAGATGTTGTCATGTAGATAAAGAAGATTCATTTTAAATGATATCATTTTTTCTAAATGTGTTTTTCTTTGTGCCTAAGGAAGGGAATGATGTGTCATATTAGCTCTACAGATTCCATTTCCAATCAATGCAGCATGTTTTGATTAAATCACTTTAGCATTTCAGAATCAATGCAGGGTAACAATGGTCCACATGTGAGGAAACAGTATTTTCTGGAGTGCTCACTGTGTCCTACTTGTTTCATGCTTAATAACCTTTCATGTTCTTAATCAGTTACAAAGGAATTTTTGGTGAACAGACTGAGGAAATAGTGCAGTAAGAAATTATACTTATCCTAAAATACAGGAGTACAAATATAGCTGGATCAATATTTATTTGGTTAGTATTTCCATGGTTTGAGTTTTGCCAGGAAATATGTTGCTTTTGTTTAACTCTTTCAAAACTCAGTATATAATTTTACCTTTCTTTGGTAGTTAAAGTCAGTTGAAATCTCCCATAAAGCCCTCTTAAATGCATCCATGAAGATTATCCTATCCAGAAATTGAGGGTCTTCATTCTGTGTCATGAATACATTCCTGGAAGATAAAAGTATATTGTGGATATTTATGAGAGTATGTCTTCTTCACAACCATATGATAAAAAGGAGGAAAGTATGCAGGTAGGAGTTAACTCTTCTTAGAAATATGTTAATTTTGTACTTTTAGAAGCATTTATGTTCTAGTAAATTTTAGTTGTTTCTCATCAGGTTGATAAATAAGTACAATTTATTGAATGGACAACTCAGTGGCATGTGTTCTTATCTAAGCACATTAGAAGTTTCTTCAAAGTTCAAAAGTGTATAATGTGTGAAAATAAAGAAGACACAGAATACATTTCATAATCCACACTTGGAGATAGAGAATATCTACTTAAAAAAGACATATTCTAATTAAACTTCCCATAAATAATTATGCCATCAATATGAAACCACAAAATATTCCAGTTGGCTATTTAGTTTGTACTACATTTTTAAGCCTACATAGCACATATTAGGTAACGTACATGTAATAAGAAATGGAAAGAAAAAATAGGAGTAAATATGTAAATACTATGCTTTAATCAATATTTCTACTTCTTAAAAAGCGTTACTTTTGCCTATTACAGCTAATACTTTTCTTATTTTTAAAATAGTCCTCTTTTAAATTCTGGGTCAATTTTTTTTTCCTATTTAAAGCTTCACACTATATATATATGTTGGGAGACAAGTTTTCATAACTCTCTTGTGTTTTCATACCTTTTACGAACTAGGTCACTTATGGCCTTCATTTTAAACTATCCTTTCAGGGATGTTTGTATAATAAATAGCCCTGGAAGATAGAAATAATGTCTTTCTCCACAACAATGGGCAGATTTGTTTACTACCCAGTATAATAAAGATATCTCTCTTAGATGCAGAGGACAGGCATGCTTATTGCGTATGATAAAAGATTTGGGTGCCACAAGCTCAGGGTTTTTCTTTTGTAATGCAATGCTACTGTGGGTAACAACTGTCCATCTTTGTATCATCCTATGGGAACTGGGGCTCATAGAACTGATGCCAATGCAGATACTGCTAGTGCTATGAGAAATAAAGTCATTTGTGGCTGACCCAGGAGTCTGATGTCTTTGGCTTAAACTGTCAAGATAAAGTGTTAGCTTGCAAGTAAGGTAAAATCTGAGACCCTTTACAGTCTTTACAATATGTTGTCCAGATTGTTGTTTTCTCCTGAATCCCCAGGTGTATAATTATTTTGGCCTGTTGGTTTGTAGTCATCTGGGAATATACTTTTCTCATAATGTGTAAAGGCTAGTTACTTTAGCCTCTGTTGCTCTTAGCAGGTCCAAGGCTAGAGCAAGAGAAGAGCCCTAGGGAAGAGAGCTCCACATGCTACAAACTACAGTTAGTCACTTTTCTTTGCCACCAGGCCAAAAACAATTTGTTCAAATCTTTAGGGAAGTAGCAGCAGTTGGAACAAACATTTTTACTGGGTTAAAATCCTCTAGCCCTAGAGATCTGGAAGGGAGGAGGAGGAGATGTGACTGTGGAAAGCTGGTCAATTTAATTTTTATCTGCTTTTTTCAGTTGTATCACCCAGCATAATTTTTGTTCTGCCCTGCAATTCTTTGCATTGCTGCATCCCAGTAAGTTAATCAGTACTCTGGGTAAGGACTCCAGATTTCTGCATGCTGGGGCCAAGTCAACACATGGAAGAGGCAAGAGCAAATTTAAAACATTTTAATCTGATAGTTGCTGCTTTCATCTGCTCTCTTCCCAGCCCACAACTTACATATCCTCCAGATACACCACTTCAGAACAGCTGACCCTTGAAAACATGCAGATTAGGAGTGCTGAACCTCCCAACAGCTGAAAATCCCCATATAACTTTTGATTCCATCAAAACTTAACTACTAGTAGCCTACCATTGACAAAAATCCTTACCAATAAAGTAAACAGTTAATTAACACCTATTTTTTGTGTGTGTGTATATGTGTGTGTGTGTATATATATACTGTATTCTTACAATAGGTAACCTAGAGAAAAGAAAATGTTATTAAGAAGATCATAAGAGCAAACACGTTGACAGTACTGTATGTATTTATTGATACCATAAGTTGATGCTGTCTGCTTACAAGATGAATTGTCTGTCAGTACCTACATCAATATTGTGTTATCCGGTACAAAATACTATAGCTGGCATACTAACATTAGACATCAAGCCTCAAAAGATAATGTAAAAAAGAAATTCGTATTTATTTATAGGCACTGCATATTAATTGAAAAAAACAAATACTCTTTAAGTGGACCAAGCAGGTCAAACCTGTGTTGTTCAAGAGTCAACTGGATATCCTTTCCAGGAGTTTCCCACAGTAATATTGTCAAATTTCTGGAATCTGTTTCACTCTGTAGTTTTTCCAGGGTTAACATCAGGAAAGGGAGCCAGACACTTACTATTTTACCACCAAATATGTTTAAATCATGAGTTTAACAATGTATCTCTCTTAAGAGGCTGCTGATGAACCAATTTATTTTTTGTGAAGTCAAACCCCACCTCAAATTAACCAAATAATTTAATGAGGAAAAGTTTTTTCTTTATTCAAATATTCTTCATAATGAAGAAATGATAGAATTAAAACATTGGCATTTTTGCCATCACTAATTTATATTCATTTGCTAGGGCTGCTGTAGCAAAATATACTTTGTGTGGCTTAAATAATTAAAGTTTATCTTCTCACAGTTTTGAAGGCTGCAAGTCCAAGATCAAAGTGTCAACAGGTTGGGTTTCTTCTGAGGCCTCTCCCCCAGCTTGCAGACAGCAGCCTTCTCAGGGTGTCCTCGCCTGGTGCTTTATCTGAGCACTCACACCCATGGTGTCCCTCTCTGTGTCCTAATCCCCTCTTCCCCGCTTCCTGTAAGTGCCTGGTTGGCTTAGGAGCAACTTAAATGAGCTCATTTAACCTTAATCAACTCTTTAAAAGGCCCTATCTCTAAATACAGTCACATTCTCAAGTCCTGGGGATTAGGGTTTCACCATATGAATTTTAGGGGAACACAATTCAGCCCATAACACTAATGAAAGTACTAAATGAATATCAGTGGCTGATAACATTACTAAGAGAGAAAGAGACAGACATTATGTGCCTTCTAGAAGTTTAAAGAACCCAACACCGAATTCTGCCAAACATTATACTGAATTAAATCAATCCTTTAGGTTTACCAATTTACAGAGAATATAATGGACAAAAGGGCATGTTCAGTGGCACCAAAAGATTGTCAGCATGATACAGACCTGGGAATCTACAGAAAATCGAACTAATTTTTCTGACACATACATTGAACAAAGGAAAGTAGATGAATGGAGAACCAATAAATAAAAAGACTCAAAAGACACATTAACTATTGTGAAATATGGATCCAAATTAGAGTAAGTAAGGATAATTTGAGTACTGATTATATTTGATAATACTGAGAAATTATGAATTTTAGGGAGCATGATAATGTTATGATTGTGTTTAAAATGACCTTAACTTTCAGAGATATATAATAAAATAATTAGAAATAAAATTTTATGTCTGGCATTAATTTCAAAATAAGTATGGCAGCAAAAGGGGGAGGAGTATAAGTAAACAAGATTAAAAATGAGTTGATAATTGCTTAAATGGGGTAATAACTACTTCAGTGCATTATTCAGTTCTCTGTATATGTATATATTTGAAAATGTCCATAATAAAAGGTTGCAAAGGTTTATCAATCCATCTCAAATTTTGTAAATGATCATGAAGTTGTAGTTGATAAATCTCTTCAGTCGTTTTTCCTGTAGTAATGTTGAGTTTGGATGAGTTAAGTTACCTGTCTCTTGAGTTTTCCTTGTAAGGTTAATTACATGCTTTGGAGAGCTGGCCGAGGTTGGGAGAGCAAGTTCTGGTTGAAGGAAAGTGTTTCTGTTCTCCAAGCTAACTACTTTAAATCAAATAAATCTTTGATGCTACCCTCACTAGTCACCTGTAGTAACCTATCCAGAAGTTTCTCTGATAGTGTTTAGCTCAGTAAATTTACACTTCACACAGTAGTGCTTGTCATTTTATGCCCTCCTGTCCCAAATATATTTCAAAATATATCTAATCCAGCTGTTGGTTAGAATGCATAAAATATCGTAATAACACTTTTGAGGATTGAGATGATGTCTGAAGTGTTTTAAGAGTTTTTTCTTCTGGGTTAGAAAACGGCTTTTCAGAAACAAAATGAATCTCAAAATCTACAGCTTCTAGTTTACTTTCTACAATAACCTTGCATTTAAAAAGCATTTTAGAAAGAGGGATAATCTTCTGATTACTTGTGTATTAAATGAACCAGAATAGAATCTAAGACAAAATTGTTCTACATCTATATTACCACATTGTGTAATTTTAATTTGCAGGTAAAAATTGTAAAATTTCAGTAATTTTATAAGGCTTACTGTGGGGAAAATTGAAGTTCCTATGGCCAGGATTCTCCCCTGGCCTTTATTGGCTTGCTCACTACACACATGTGGGCGATACATTGTTATTAACTCTATATAAAGAGCTCTGCCCAGTGTTCTGGGCTGCTGCACTGCTGCAGGGCTGCGCGGCTGCAGGAGAGCAGATGCTTGAGTGGTGGCAGCGATGAGAACAGAGCCTGAGACGGCTGTCGGGGTGAAGAGGCCCAGAGGCAGAGACCGGCTTGCAGCATGCACACGCTCTCTGAATGGACAGGATTCTAGTGCTTGACCTGACACCATGGGAATAAAGTTTGGTGTAAACCCTTTCACTCCAGGAACCTTCCAGTGTCTTTTTTTCAGTCTCACTGAATCCATAGTGAACTTGTCTGGGGCTGAAACCCTTTGTCAAGACCTTAGTAGTTTGATAGTTTAGAACTCAAAAGTGAAATAATGAATGTAAATATTTAGCTATTTCATTCATAGTAGGCCCTTCAGAAATGGTAGATACAATGATTACAAATATTTTTTTCTCAAAGAATTCATATATTACTCAGCCTTTTTATTTTCTGTATATCTGTGTTTGGAAAGTAATATGTTTAAATCCAGAGAATATTTCTTACTTTAACCAAATTAATACTTCTTGAAATTGAATTTAGCTTTTAATAAATCTTCAAAATGTTTTCCACATAAATAAAAACAACTGGCACCTCCAATTTTAGCAGAAAATTATACAGAAAGAGCTAGTTCAGTGAGTGAGTCTAATATTTCTGAGAAATAAAACTTGTTGAAGCTGCATTGCATAAGGAAAGATTCTTATCTATTTCTCTACTAAGGATTTCATAATTATTATAAGCAAATCAGCTTCTCCCAGTTTCATTCACTCTGGATTTTATTCATTTAACAGGGAATCATTGATAAGTTAAACCATAATTATCATAAAATTCCATGTATTTTACCATATGGCTCACAAAATTCATAAACATGGTTTCTGATATTGATTTTTGAGTTGAGTTTTATTAAAGAAGTAGAGACATTTCAGAAACAAAGTAATGGCTAAGAGAATGGTCTCCATGTTAGTTTGTCTGTATTCTGAATTTTCATTCCAAATATTCTGATACTGCCCAAGTGTTTCTTCTGAATCTCTATCTTTATTCTTTGGCATGAAGCCTTTGTGCATCTGGTACTCTGTTCTGCTGTGACCTTGGAGAAAGCTTACCATTTGTTTTCCTGGGGGGATAACTTCCTGAGTAAGCTCCCAGGTGAAAATCATATCTTCAGGTGGTCAGAACATCCCTCTATGAGATTTCCTCTATTATCTCCTGTGTTATTCCTACAATGTACAGACAGCCAAGACTGATTAAGATTCATTTTCAATAATTTGTAATCTAGATTATTAATGGTACCAAGACAAGAATGATATCTAGTTATTGATTCCCTACATTAAGGAAAAATGCCTCAAGAAATACATATGTTTTACAAAATAGATATCAGGGGCAAACTTATTGGAAAAAATGTTTTCATAGTAAAGTTTTATTATATATGATATAAATGACCAATGTTCACTAAAAGTTTATTCTGCTTTTTACTTGCTATTGCTAAATAAGATAAATTATGTATTTAAATATTTAAAAAATGGAACTAAGGAGCAACCTAGAGGCTGATTGAACTATATATTGATAAAAATACAATATATTGATAAAAATATTTGAAAATATTTAAGGTGGCTGCACTTTTACTCATTCTGATTTTAGGATCTACATGTGACTGTTAGGTAATCACACATAGCTTCCATTTTCTGCAATTGGCTTTAGAAGGCCAAATGCAGATTTGAGTAAAGAAGTGAGAGATCTCTCCCTACCATTTTTTGCATAGCAGATAAAAAGGTATATTTTAAATGTATCCAGGTTTGTCTAAGGGATAAGTCCATTCATGTATCACTAAACCAATTACAAGGTATTGAGAATAAAAAATATATATTTTAGATCAAAACCATTTATTGACTGTGTCCTATGTTAGTGATGGAGGTTTTATAACAAGTAAAAAGGTGATTCCAGCCATCAAGGAGCTCAAAATTCTACTGTGGGAAATAGACAGTCACTTAAAAATAAATGACTGAAAGCTAAGATAATGCCCCAGAGATACAATAAGTACCACAGGGGATTTACTTAAGAGGAGCAGTAAGAGCACATGTCACTGTTTGGCAAGTGCTTTTTCAATTCTAATTTGAGAAAATTTAAGCCAATTAATATAGTCAGAAAATCTATTGTCCCCAATAGATAGAGATCTCATGAAACCACTACTTTCTCCAAAGAGACTGTGTTTTAACTAAAGAGGCCTGATAAAAGCTGACACTAACATGAGAATTTATGAACCTTAATCTGTAGCAAGTTGGATGCCATCCTCACCCACCAAAAAAATCATGTGTCCCCAAAACAACCCCTGAATCCTGAGAATATGATTTTATCTAGAAAAAAGGTCTTTGGAGATTAAATTAAGAGAAGAATTTTGAGATGAAGTCAGTGTAGATTATCCAGGTGGGCCATAATTTCAAAGACAAGTACCCTAAGAGAAAGGTAGAAAGAGATTTGAGACAGACAAAGCTGGGGAGGAGATGCCCATGTGAAGACAAAGACAGGGGGTTTTACAGCCTGAAGCCACCAGAAACTGGAAGAAGCAAGGAAAGATTCTCTCTGGAACCTTGGAGAAAGCACGATCCCAAAAGCCTTCATTTCAATCCTGTGCTCTGGAACTGTGACAGAACACGTTTCTGTTGTTTTAATCTATTGAGTTTGTGGTAATTTGTTACAACAGCCACAGGAAACAAATCATGATTTAATTTGCCCCAGTTCCAAAGCACAGACAATTCTGAAAGTCAGATACCACAGAGGAAAGACAATACAGAAATGCCTATCTGAGTAACAGCAAGGAAATGTTTTTATTTTTAAAAAATAGCTTTAAGATATCGAGGGAAATATTGGGAGAATGAAAGACTATCCCTCTTATATGTCCATATATGTAGCTCCCTACTGCCTCTTAGAAGTCTTGGGTGTTAATTTCAGAGGCAAAGGTAACCATCAGTTAGTTGTCCATAAGCCATGCATTTCGATTATTTATTACTGCATAACAAAACATCCTAAAACTTACTGGCTTAAAACAGAATGTGGTTTATTTCCAAGGATTCTGCGGGTCTGGTATTCAAGCAGGGTTCAGTACGGATGGATCACCTCTGCTCTACATGATGTTGACTGAGATAGCTCAGCTTAGCTCAGAGCTTCCAAGAGAGTATCCCTCACACGTCTGGGCATTGGTGCCGGCTATTGGCTGGGGCTTCTTATTATTCTTTCATGTGACTCCTTTCCCATTCCACATAATCTCTCATTTTTCAATATTCTAGTCTAGACTTTTTTTCCTTGATGTGGGCTTCCAAAACTGAGAAAATAAAAGCTGCAAGATCTCTTATGATCCAGGCCCAGAAATCATATATGGACAAACCTCAGAGATATTGTGCGTTCATTTGACATTACTGCATAAAGCAAATATTGCAACAAAGGAGTCAAATGAACTTTTTGGTTTGCCAGTGCATATTACAGTTATGTTTATACTATATTGTAGTCTATTAAGTGTACAATAGCATTATGTCTAAAAAAATGTACATACCTTAATTTAAAAATGCTATCATCTGAGCCTTCAGTGAGTCATAATCATTGATCACATATCACCATAACAAATATCATAATAATGGAAAGTTTGAAATGCTTTGGGAATTACTAAAATGTGACATAGAGACAGGAAGGGAGCAAATGCTGTTGGCAAAATGATGCTGATAGACTTGCTCAATTCAGGGTTGCCACAAACCTTTTTTTTTTTTTTTGAGAGGGCATCTCTCATATTTATTGATCAAATGGTTGTTAACAACAATAAAATTCTGTATAGGGGAGTCAATGCTCAATGCACAATCATTAATCCACCCCAAGCCTAATTTTCGTCAGTCTCCAATCTTCTGAAGCATAATGAACAAGTTCTTACATGAGAACAAATTCTTACATAGTGAATAAGTTACATGGTGAACAGTACAAGGGCAGTCGTCACAGAAACTTTCGGTTTTGATCATGCATTATGAACTATAAACAATCAGTTCAAATATGAATATTCGTTTGATTTTTATACTTGATTTATATGTGGATACCACATTTCTCTCTTTATTATTACTATTTTTAATAAAATGCTGAAGTGGTAGGTAGATGCAAGATGAAGGTAGAAGACATAGTTTAGTTTTGTAAGAGAGCAAATGTAGATGATCAGGGGTGTGCCTGTAGACTAAGTGTTAATCCAAGCTAGACAAGGGCAATAAAACATTCACGATGCAGAAGATTTCTCTCAAAACAGGGGGGATGAGGTTCTAAGCCTCACCTCTGTTGATCCCCAATTTCTCACCTGATGGCCCCCCTGCAACTGTGCCTGTCTTAGGTTGTTCCTCCCTTGAGGAATCTTACCCGTCTCTGGCTAACCAGTCATCTTCTGGGGCCATACAGGGAAATGTAAAGTTGGTAAGTGAGAGAGAAGCCTTATTGTTTGAAAAGGTTAGCTTTTTACTTCTTTGCATATTTATGCCCTGTGGCTTCTATGCCCAGCATTTGTCTTGAGGTATCTTTACCACTTGGAAGAATTATGATACTTGGTAAATTCGATATGAGGCATGAATTCTATTTAAGGGTTGTAATTAGGAAGGAAGAAGAAAAGCTATAGAAGTAGCAAGCAGAAGAAAACATGGGAAGATTGATTATTTCTTTGACATATCTTCTTGTAGAGTAACTTCAGCATGTATAGACAAACCTTCTTTTTGTAAAAAAAAAAAAGCAGTATCTGTGAAGTGCAATACAGTGAGTTATGTCTGGATCATCCCTTCTGCCAAATTCCATTGGTGAAAGCAAGCCACAGAGCTAACAGATTCAAGGGAAGAGAGAATGGACTCCACCTCTTGATAAAAGATCAGTGTGTGTACGTAGACATGAAAGGACTGTGTCCATCTTGCAGGCAGACTACTACATAGTGGTTTGCCTTTTCTACTCATTTTTGTTGATGAAGTCTGATCCTTTCTCACAGATATCTCCTTTCTTTAAATATTGAGCACTTAGTTTTATAATTTGGGGAATTAGTAATGCACTGCCTAGTGGAATTTGTTGCAGTTTTAAAAAAAATTTCCTTTGTCATTTAAAAAATATCACAAACTCTTAAAGATGAAAGATGGTGTTCTGTGTATCCTTGTATCCTATAACAGCAGCACAACAGGTATTGAACAAATGTCTTCTTCCTTATAAATATCAGGTGATGAGGAAATAATGTATTTACATTATGCATAGTGTTATATTAGTGTCCACTGGAATATTTATTGCTAAATGTCTTGTAGAATATTGTGATCAGTTAGTCCTGACCTCCCACAAATACCTCTGCCTTTTCTCATGTGTGTAATTATAGTTAATAATTGCCAGTGGAAGTATATATGAGGAACATATTTAGGATCACTAATTTAAACAGAGTAATTAGAAAAACATGTAAATCCACAAGGGAATTACAACTCTTTTAAATTATACTAGCATTTTTAAACATGCCTGATATATGGGAGTATGAAATGCTTAAGTGTTTGCAGTATTCTGCAATGAAATAAAATTTGTCTTCAAAGATGGTAAGAATGCTCAGAGGCATAGTCAGTCATTTGATGATTCATAGTTACCCATGAATTCTGAACACTCCAACCTCATTTTGAGCAGAAGCATTGGGATCTGATAAAGAGGGAACCAGAAAGGAAGAATTACACAGTGACCTAGGCAAAAGTGTCATGTCAGCATTAGCATCAGATAAACTGATTGCAACGGCTGATTGCGCTGCTTAGAGTGAGAGTTATTGGAAAAATCTGAATAAGAAATCCTCTCTTGTCCATCACAGGAGCGACACTTGATATGAATCCAGTCATACTGAACAACTGTAGACTCACAAAGCTCGACAGGATTTTATGTGATTAGCTGATTTATCCCTCACCTTGAAATAAAACCCACAAACCACAAAAAAGGCAGCTGAGATTTAATTTGTTCTTTGAGAAAAATAAGATCCATTCATTCTTTTTTATTGTGAAACATGAAAATATTCATGTTTATTGTGTGGGAACTGTATAGGTGTTGGTACACATCAGTAAATAAAACAGGCAAAGATCTCTGCCTTAGTAGAAATGCAGTTTAATGGGATGATAAGTGATTCCATGAATTTACCCCTTATCAAAATTAAGAATCTTTATTAGCTTTAGATATATTTTAAATCAGTTTACTCATGTTATAAGAAAATATCCACAAAATAGACCCAATCACTAATAAGCTGTGCTGTGTGAGAAAAGAGTTTACACTTCATTTACATTAACTAATCATTTCATTTTTAGTTGAAGAGACTAGATTCAAAAGTGTGATTCCTAACTTGAAGTAAACCCAGGCCTTCAAACAGCCAGTGCAATGTTCTTTATTTTTGCCCATGCTTTCAAAAATATGTTCCTTTTTCTACACTGACTTAGTTATGGAATATATTCACAAAATCTATCACAATGTCTACATTAGCTATAAATCTTTTGGTTCCATATGATAGAAATCCAGCTTGAATAGTTGAGGTGAAAAAAGAGGGGGGAAAGGGGGCTTATAAGAAAATTTAAGTTTCTCAGGACCCAAAAACAAAGCAGAGCTAAACCTGAGAAATGGCTACTCAAAAGCCTGGTCTGTCTGTATGCCTCTGCTCTTTCTCTGAAAAAAATGCCTTAGTGATTGAGGTCAAAATGACCTAGTGGTTTCTGGGGTTGAACTGCCTGGGTTCAAATCCTATTTCACCTGCTAGCTGAGTGACCTGGAATGGGTCAATTAATCTCTCTAATCCTCAATTCATCATCAGTTTGCTCATGTTATAAGAAAATATCTTTTAAAAGTAGGATAATATAGAGCCGTCAGATAGGTTATAGCAAAAAAGTTAATTAAAGGTAATATCCAGGGCTTAGCACAATGCCCACTTCCTAGGAAGTCTTCAATAAATGTGAACCATCATTACAAAATGAGAGATGTTAAGAGTTGAGCTGGGGAGAGCTGAGCTGCCAGGTGCGGGACTAGTCGATTAAGACAGCAAAACAAAATAACAATTGAGCCTTTATGCATTTACTGCCGTAGGTAAAGCAAGTCTAGAAAGAAGTTCCTGGCTCCACCATTGATCCCTGTTTCCCTATAATGGCACCAGTGATAGTCAAATGTATCAGCAAAGACAGGGAGATTGTCTGCTGCAGGAGGAAACCCCAATCAAAAGGCTCCTGAAGTTTTATGAATGTGGGTGAGGGGTAGGTGGCTAGAAAGAAGGGAAGGGCTACGAATGGAAAATTACTGAGTATGAAATAGGAATGGAGAAGTATCTTCAAAGCTACTCTTCCCACAACCAGGATGGTCTCAGCAGAGACTCCTTGGGAAGACCTCTGAATGGAGGCTCATAGGCTAATCAAGCAGATAGTGCAAAGAAGAGTGGCCTGCCCAAGGGACCTAAGTTCTTGATGGCAACTTCCTTCAAGAGGCCTGTCAGGTAAAGCCTTTGTAGTTGCTTATAATCAGGCCTAAAAAATCATTCATAGGTTTTTTAGCCGTGAGCTAGACTCCTCAAGGGTATTCTATGTTCTTGAAAGGCTTTCACCTAAATGGGTAATGTTTCATTCTAAAAGTGTCAACAGCTTATACTTCATGGGTATTTTTTGGTTCCCTTTCTAGTGAGATAATATAGGTACATACCTTAAAATGAGGCCTTGTAGAGAAAATGAAAGTTCCTATGGCCAGGATTCTCACCTGGCCCTCATCTGCTTGCTTACTTACACACACGTGGGCAACACATTATTATTAACTCTAGATAAAGAGCTCTGCCCAGTGCTCCAGGCTGCATGGCTGCAGGAGTGGAGGGTGTAGTGGTGGCAGTGCTAAGGACAGAGACCGAGGCGGCTGTGGGGGCAGAGAGGCCCAGAGGCAGAGACACAAGAGGATTAAGGACCTATAGACTGTTGGATGCAAGTCTAATGCTTGACCTACTGCTGGGAGAATAAAGCCAGGTATAAATTCTCTCACCCCAAGAACATTCCATTGCCATTTCTTGGTCTCACTAAATCCATTGTGAACTTGCCCAGGGCTGAAACCCTCAGGTAAGACAACTGGCATAGCTGGCAGGATTCACTGTAGATCAAGGAATGGAACAGGCTGCCCTCATGGGAGGAATGTTTCATGCTGCCCCTATGAATGGGGAGACATTCGAGTGTCCCCAGTGGACATGCAGTCTAAGCTAGTTTACCTCCTAGAGGACTGGGCCCCACCCCAAGACTGGGGAGAGGTGGACAGGATGCTCGAGGCAGTAAAGTTGGCCTTCAGCAAAGTAGGGGACTCCTTAAAGAAACAGAATGCCCACAAGGTGGCAGGAACTGTAGGTTGGTTTTTTCTCACAGTGTTAAGAAAAGCCATAAGGAAGAAAAACACCCTCCTGTAAGAAGCATGAGAAGAGGAGCACAAGAATTTGAGCTACAAGGTGCTGTAGAGAAGATAAAAAATTTGTTTATGACTAAAATGGTGTCACTACAAGGTGCTGTGGAAATGGTAAAAGATATCGTGGTAGCCTGAGAAGCAGCAGCACGAGAATGCAGGCTGTGAAGTGCTGTGGGGCAGGGGAAGGATGTAGTGGAGCCATCAGCCCCAGAAATGAAGGAAGAGCCAGGGTTTGGCAAACAGGTAGAGATGGAGGCTGTGCCAGTGCTGGAGGCATCAGCCCCTCCTCTGTTGAAAGCCCACCAAGTTGAAAGCCTGACCAGTTGTAGTAAAGAAAATAAAGACAGAGCAACTGCAAGTTCTTCTGGGAGAGTTGCAGCCCCCTCCCCAGGTCGCAGAGCACTCTATGCTCCAGCCTTATACTAAGGCTGGGCTGGTGAATTTGGGCTCCTGATTTTGGCAGAAGCCCTCTGAGTTGATATCACCTTGGCTCCTGCGTCTTTGGGATGTAGGTGTTGATGGAATTATTCTGTCAGGTTAGAAATGTGAAGACTGTCTTCCCTGACAACTCACTGAGGGAGTCCCTGAGGCAGCAAATGCAAAATGAACAGAGTCCAGAAAATCACTCCCTCCTCTATTGGATGACAGCCACTCTTCACAATGTGTGGCCCAATCAGGGTGATTTACCATCCTTCTCTGCTAGATGGCAGATGTATGCTGAGCTCCAACAGGTGTTACAGCAGTTAGGCATGAAAAATGCTGTCTATAGTCAAGGGAATTAGGGCCCAGATGAAGAAACTTTTACTGCAGAGATGAGTAATGTGGTGCTTCAAGTGGCTCCCTTGTCCTTCTTTGGGTCCCTAGTGGCCATTCCTGCCTCTCACTTAGGACAGCCCATAGGTGAGGTTACCTGTACAGTAGCAGACTTGGGAGAGGCTGAAGCAATGAGAGCATAAGGGGAAATATGGTCCTCTACTCAGAGGAAGAGTTTAAAGAACCCCATAAAGGTCATGAGGACCTAGATGGTAGTTGATTTGATAAAGGCAGGAGCAAACAGAGAGAAACTGGAATGGGAAGTCAAATAAAATCTTACTGGAGCTGCAGTAGCAACTGAAGCCGGAGGAATGGTTTTTTTCGTTGGCTAAAGTAAGGACCAAGAAATGTAAGCCAGAGACAAAGTGAGAAGAACAGCCTGTGTATCTGCAAGACTTTCTGCTGGAGATGCTGGAGAAGCCCTCCAGGGCCTGGAGAAGGTGGGTATTGTGAGGCCTACCTGTGGTCGCTTCGGTTAACTCATCAGAGTAGACCTGGTCTGAATACAGCCAGGATGACCACTTGGTGGTGTTGGATCTCCCCAGGCTTGAGGGTTTTATAATTTCTGTTTTCTGTATCATAATTTTTGTTGTTTGTATATTTTATAGCCTCTGTTGTTATTGTGGAATTTGGATTCGTGTTCCAGCTTTCTCACACAGGGTCCATTGCAGAAGATTGAGGGTGCAAGACTGAGGGTGCAAGAATCCTGAAGGGGTAGAGTGTAGAGAAAATGTAGGTTCCTATGGTCAGGATTCTCACCTGACTCTGATAGGCTTGCTCACTACACATGTGTGGGCAAAATGTCATTATTGACTATATGTAAAGAGCTCTATCCAGTGCTCTAGGCTGCATGGCTTTGGGAGAGCAGAGGTTACAGTGGTGGCAGTGCCTAGGACAGGGACTGAGATGGCCACAGAGATGGAGGAGGATTATGGACCTGCAGACTGTTGGATGCAGATATGATTCTAGTGCTCGACCTATTGCTGGAGAATAAAGTGGGGGGAAAACCCTTCTACCTCAAGCACATTCCATTGTCATTTCTCTGTCTCACTGAATCCATAATGAACTTGTCTGGAGTTGAAACCTTCAGGCAAGACAGGCCTGAAATATAAAAAGCAGCTATCATGGGTTATGTATTAGTCTTATTATTGCTATTGTTGTTACAAAAGTTTTCAAATGATAGGTCTAGTATGACAACTTATTTTCTACAGTGTTAGGAAATACCATCATTCCTCAAATTGAAGGAGTTTGAAAAGTATTCCTTGATTTTTGTTATGCAGAGCTCATCCTTTTTACACCCAGAAAAAATGAGAGTTGTAAATCCACATTCAGAAAAAGCTCATTTAGTAGCTGGCAGCACAATGTCTTAGCTTAAACTTTATTTAAGGGTTGTTTAAGGAACAATCAACAATCACTGCAAAATGTATTAAGTTTCTCATTTGAAAACCACCTAAATTTACTTAGAATTCAATAAAGTTTGAAGTCCTACTTTGTATCAGGAATTATGTATTTAGTAAGATGGGGAGAGACAAAAGAGTAATTATTCCTGACCCCAAGGAAACTTCAGGTAACTGGTTCAACAAATGTTAATTGCATAAAATATAGATTTAAAATTTAACTGTTATTTCTATGAAGAAAGAACACAATGCTACCCCAGAATGATATCAGCTGCCCCAGGGGTGAGGACATATCAGTCAGGGAAGATTTATACTAAACTGTAGATGTTTACATTGAGATCTAAAGGATAAATAATAGTGAATTCAGTAATTCATTGAAGAATAGCAAATGTCTAAGATTATTCCAATCAAGGAATACTGTATATTCAAAACCATTGGTTCTCAAATTTGAGAATCATCTTGAAAACTTTAAAAAATACTATACCTCGATCTCATGTCCAGAAATTCTGCCTTAATTGGCATGGTATATGGCTTTTGCATTGGTATTTTTTTTTTTAACTCCCCAAGTGATTCTGATATACTTCAATGCTGAGAAACCATGTGTGGGGAAAGTGGAAGTTCCTGTGGCCAGGATCCTCACCTGGCCCTAAACTACTTGATGATGTAATTGGCCTACTGCTAGGCTAATAACTACACCTATGGCATTAAGCCATTATCGACTGAATCACTATGTAAAGGGCTCTTCCCAGTACTCTGGGCAGAGACAGAGACGTGGTAGACTATGGACCTGCAGACTGCTAGATGCAGACATGATTCTAGTGCTTGAACTACCACCATGAGAATAAAGCCAGGTATAAACCTTTTTACCCTAAAAACATTTCTTTGTCACCTCTCAGTCTCACTGAATCTGTAGTGAACTTGCCCAGGGCTAAAATATTTGGGCAAGACACCATGTTTAAATCCTAAGGCAAGAGGATCATGTCAAACTCAAGAAACTGAAGGAAAATTGGTTGGAGTTCAAACAATGAGAGTGAATGTGGTATAATATGAGACTGTGAATATAAATGTAACAAATCACACAGGTCTTGGTTGGTGACATTAAAAGTTTGGTTTTTATCTTGAAAGTAATGGAAAACTTTGGAAAGATTTTAAATTTAAATCTAAATTTACATTTATGTTTTCAGTGTAGAGTGAAGGTTGTAAAAGAGAAGCTATGAAACTAGTTTGGACTAGTAGAATGGCAAGGATGGGATTAAATGGTTTCAAGAGATTATTTTTAAGGAGGCAATATTGGAAAATTGATAATGGATTAGATATGAGAGGTGACAAGACCTCTTAGTTTCTGGATGGTGAAATTGAATGAATGGTAGGGAGTAGATTAAGCTCATAATATTTTAGATATTTTAGGTTCCTTTGAAATATCTAAGCAGACATTGAAGAGATAGTGGAATATAAGGAGTTATGTGGACTTGAGTTTTTAGATTATTGGAAACAGAGATCTATAATACAATTGAGATGTCTTACTTTAAACCTTAAAAGTTTACATTAACCTTGTTTCATAAAAAATAATTATTTTATTTGTACAAAACATTGTAATAGGCACTGAGCACACAAAGATGATTAAGATGGTGCTCCTGAATTTAAATAACTAATTACTTAATGAAGGAAATAGGAAAGACTGGGAATTCTAACATGATTTTAAAATAAAGATCCCCTTTAAAACATCTCAAGGTAGACTGGAATGAAAGAGAAGAAAATCCAGCAACTTTTATCAGGTTGCAATCATTAAATGTAGAATATTATTAGAAAAAATATTCTCATCAGAAAAAAAGGCTAGTGGAATCTGAGTGGGAATTACCCTGAAGAACATGAGCATTGTCAGGAGAACCATATGAGAGGAGGACACAGTCTCAGGTTGGGGATTTTTTTTTTTCATTCAGCTTGAACTGGGGAGCCAAAATAAATAGAAGAAAGGAAAGGAGGAGTTTTAATTCATGCATTCATCTCTCAGACATCTATTGGGACCTATAATGCACCAATACACCAGCACTATGGTAAGGACCAGGGGTGCAACAGTAGACAAACTAGGCATCATTCTGGCTTTACAAAGCTTATAGCCTCCTATCCTATTTAAAACTAGAAGAATAAAATAGCTTGTTTATTTGAGAAAGTATCCCAAGTTAGCTTATGCAAAAGAAGCCAGTAAAAATTATGCCTGCAGTCAATAAGGTTAAGTAGCCATTCTGTGAGATTGCATTCCTGGGGAGGTAGAGCTAGTTTTAGAGCAGTGTTTCTCAATCGTGGCTACTGATTGAAATCACCTGGACAGCCTGGAAAACTGATGCCTGGGTCCCATCCCTGGAGGTTTGATTTAATTGTTCTGGGGTTGGGCAGAGGCATCAGAATTTTTTTAAAGATTTCAGGTGATTCTAATATGCAAACAAAGTGAGAACTTGAGCTTTAGAGGGGTGCTTATCACTGCAGCAAGAGACTCCAGATGACCAGGCCGAGCAAAGAATGAAAGAATACTGGTTACATAGGAATAATAATAACAAACACTTCTTTAGTCTTTATGTGCCAAGATCATTTCTAAACATGTGCTGTATATTCAGTTAATAGTCTTACCAGCAACATGAGGAAGTCACTTTCATTATTCTTATTTGAGAGTTGAAAACACTGAGGCCTGACCACACATACCAGCAAGTGTCAGAATAGGGCTTGAACCTAAACAGTCTGATTCTAGAGTTTCTGATCTTAACCACTGTGATATATTGTATCCAAATATAGTATGATAGCTTCACACCAAGGAGAATTATAAAAGAAGGGAAAATTTACAATTAATGTTAGCATATCGCTAAATCAGTTAAATGCCAATTGATAAGAGAGTGGCTATTACAAGTACATAAAACATCTTTGAGATACATATATGTGTGCATAATTACATATATAGCTTCTCATGTCTTATGTTTATATTCTTCATTTGTGGAAATCAATTAAGTCCATCTTGTATACGTACATTGTTATATGGTATAGAATTTTTGCAGTCGGCATCTATACAAAGAAATATGAGCAGTTGAATCAGGTAACATTTTTTTCTTACTTTTCAAAGATGTTTTTTCTCTTGAAAGAAACTCAAATGCTAAGGCTATTCCACATAATCTAAAGAATAACTGCGACTTCATGGTAATGACTTAGCTGTAGGAATAGAATCTTACGGGGAAATAATCCTTGCCTAGGGAGCAAATCTTACAAATTGAACCTATTTTACAGGTGGAAACAACATAAAGAAAATTATTATTGGCGGGATTATGGGCACACTGTATTCTTCATGTCAACAAGGTGAACATTCCAATTTAAGTCTATAAAACATGTTTCTGAGTCAACCTGCCATATGTATTACTTTTTACATTTTCTATCCTATTACAGAAGTAATATATACCAAATAAATGCTGTGCATTTCTAAATGGTTAGCTTTCAGCTACTTTGCCCATGCTTTTATTTTTCCCTCTTTTCCTTTGAAGGATGAGAAAGCAAATAAAGGAAACACAGTGGGAAGGAGCCCACTGTTCCCGGTACAGTGCATATTTTGTGTCCAGAAGCTGGAACTTTGGTCTTACAGCCAGACTTCTCTTGTTCCATATGAATATAAGCTACTAAGTGGAGGGAATTCCATTTGGTATTTGATTAAGAGCTCTCTTGACTCCCAGTATTAAAGCCTATAAACTATTAAGTGTAAAATTGAAGTTGAACAGTTCAGCTCTTCTTGACATCGTAACACTGCCTGAAAAAGCCATGTAAAATCCATCCAAATGTCATCCTTTAAAGCCCGTGGACAGATGAAAAGTGAAAACACTGAGAGAAAAGGAGTAAATATCTCAAACTTGGTCATAACTTAGTGTCAGGAGCATACTACTGTCCTCAAGAAAGTACGTCAACCAGTTTGTTAAACACAGGAGATTACATTGATTTGAATAGAAGGTTACAAGGTTATTATTGCTAAAGCCCCAATGAAGGAAATAATTACAGTATTAAGCATTTTTAAGGATTTAAAATGACTTTAAGCAATAACCAGAAAATACTATAGGAAATCGATACAGTGTAATTGAAAGGAAATTGAATTGGTCTTTATTTTTTATCCCTTCTCATTTTTCCCCAGATGGCCACACCATGGAAGATAGTGAATCTTGTTTTGCCTGCAGCAGTACGACTTTCAGTAAATTTCACATATGTGCTGTAGGGGCCATTTTTATTATTTTTTACTTAGAAAGTGTTCAGCTGAATAGATAGTATTATGAGATTTTTGTGCACATTATCTTTATTAGTCTTTGGCCTCATTGTTTAAAAAGAAAGAAAAAGAAGGAAGGAAGGAAAGCAGGCAGGCAGACAAGCAAGAAGGAAAAAACCCAAAACTACAACCAAAGAGTAACAACCTTCTCCAAATAGCCAGAGAAGGCAAGTTAATGAAATTTCAAACGATGAAACCAGAGAGGTTGTGAAATATGTCTCACCCTTGACCCTGAGTGAAATTCTTCTAGTTTTCTTTAATCAAACACTATGCCTGTCCATCTTGCTATGCTGCAAGGACTATAACCCATGTAGATACAAATTCAGTTGGATCTATATGAACCTAACTCATTTTTAGTGCTTATTATTCAGAAGAAGTTACTACAATGAAACAAAATAGTTTGAAATAAACCTCAGAGAGATGAGTGGATATGAACAGAAATTAAGGAATCTTAAAACTTAAGAAATCCTTTAAAAAGATGTGGCTAATCCACGTATCTTCTATGTACTTTTCTTCATCCAGCTTTGCTATACATTTTGAGGACTTAGAATAAATGAAATGTACCCCATATTTGTCTTTAGTAAGTTGGTAGCACAAGGTAGAAGTTTCCAGAAATATTTTTGAGATTCTCTTGTCCACTTCATTTTTCTACTACTCTCTTTATTTTACTCAATCCCTCTTGATGGCTTAAGTGGATAAAAGATAAAACAGTAGAAGGAGCAGAACCTCTCAATCCTCTATTTCTCCTTCTGTAAAATGGGGATAATACTATTACCTTCTTCATAGGACTGTTTTGAGAAACAAATTAATATAAGTAAAGCCCTCTGATGATTGAAACACATACTATGCACTATGACCATGTTATATTTTTATGAGACTGATGATAATTTGCCTTTAAGCTGTATTGCCAAGATGTGAATTTTAATTATATTGCTAAAATGTGACAGTTACATCGAGCCAGCTACTTAACAATTCTGAACTTCAATTTCCTTGACTATATAATAGGAATAATATCCTCTCTACTAATCACAAATAGATAATGTTTATGAGAAGAATCTGTAAACTATAAAACAGCACTGCAGTTAAAAACACTGGACTTTAAAAAGCACTAATTTAAATCTTAGTTTCATCTCTTAGTAGGTATGTGACCTTGAGTTCTTAGTTTCTATGTCTAGAAAGTAATAATGGTAACAAAACTTTCTCATAAAGTTATTTTAAGGCTTAAGTAAGATCATATATGAAGAGCTCAGTACCACGACTGATACATAGAAAGTTATTCCAAAAATATATGTAAGAGAAATAGTTCTTTTAGGTTTAGGAAATAATTATTTTAATATCTTAATTTCTTTATTATGCCCTATTTTGATATGTTTCAAATAGATATATTTTATGTCTAGTTTCCCAGCAAATTTGTAACCTAAACTTTATCTCAAAATTCAGTCTCTGAGCATCTTAGTCATTGGTGTTCATGGCTAAAATTCAGCTAACATTAAGTGTTGGAATTTGTGCATATAAAGGAAGAACTGAATTAAGTAAGAAAGAGTCGCCAATCCTAAAATCCAGACTGCTATAAGAACTGGAACAATGTTACAAGTGCTCTGATCAAAAAACATGAGTCATACAGAAAAAAAAAAGGAAAGAAAGAAAAGAAAGAGAATACAGAAGGTGAATAATCTTCATCAGGGAGGGAAGAAAATTAGATTTTGTATATATATGAGAGAGAATCTGGCAAATATTTTTTAAATGAGAAGAAACATCATGAATGTACATATCATATATGTGCACAAATAATGTTTAAGTCACTGCCTAGGTCTGAAGACAACTGTATCTACCTACTCCAAATGCTTTATTATTGTTATTTCAAACCCACAAATACTAGATTGCTTTAGAATTTTTTAAATTGCTGATAATATATAGCTATGTTTACAGGAGGACCTAAGAAAGAGGAAATTATATATTGTTACATGTTTGTCCAGAGCATTGATGAAACAAACTGTTCGGCAAGTTTTGTTATTTTTTTAGTGGTAAATATTTTGACTAGTCAATACACCAAAATGCTATGGTCAGGTTGGCATTAGCAGATGTCATTTATTTAGTCAGACTGACAGTAGATTCACCAAACTTAGAAAACAGCTCCAAGGAAGACAAAAAAAAAGTGTTTACCTCGGCAGCTTACACATATTTACCATGGACAAGATGCTATCCTAAAAGCCATTCATTAAGCTCAGAATTAAGTAATATGACTGTGAAAGGTGGATAGTACATTGGAAATTTAGCTCTTCACTTAATGTTGTAGATCACTTTTTCCACCAATATTACTTGGTCTAGGAAAACAAAAACAAATCTTAAGGAAGAAATTAGAAAAATGCACATCAAGGAATTTGATTGAGGACAGACTTTGGTGGACCTCAGAAGAGAACAAAGGCTCAAAAGAAATTTCGTAAGATTTTAAATTTGGCAAGAGCACTACAATATCTCTGATAATTAGACTTTCAACACATTTAGATTTGCTAATTGGATCTAAGTTCTAATTAGACATTTATGTAACTAAGAATGACATGTCATTGTATGAATTTAATGTGCTTTCATTGTTGAAACCAATAATTAGCAGCCTTTTCAAAATTGTTTTAATAAGGAAAAAGCTGACTTTGTGTTTATATTGTGACATCCTCTTCTCTTAATACATATTATGTACATTTTAGGTTTCTTAATTAAACACCTTTTGGGGACCTCGAAGAGGAACTTGAGTTTTAATAGGAAGCACCTAAATGGTTCATGTGTGAGGGAGGCTGCCAGTATGTTAATAGCTTTGGAAGCTGCAAACAAAATGCAAAGAAAATAAATCACAGTCTTCAGAAGGAAGCAGCACATACAACCAGGTGCCCATTTAAACCATTCAGTCAATCAAAACAGTCTCCAAATATGACTAAAGATCTGTTACATTTTTAAAGCATGCAGATACGGAACAGTTTCCCGCATGTGGAGGCTCATAGATCTGGTATCAGGATTAACACCATGATACTTTTTCCTGCTATGTGCATTACAATTTCTCTTTGCAGCCTTGCTCCTTGAGCAGTTATCTGCTAATTCAAGTCACAGCATCTCTTTCCTTCTCATTTCTGAATTGAGAGTCATCCATTTTTATCTCATTGTGATTTATGGGCAGTGATTTTAAAACTGGTAGCCCTCAGATTTGGATATTAGAAAAGATAACAACAGCATGAGAAAGTAAAATGAAACCAGTATTTCAGAGTGTAAAGAGCAGTGAATCATTGCAAGACTTTAAGGGAAAGACTGCTGCCAAAATATCCCAAGGAAATTGATAACACTGACAAAAAGGCAAACTGTGTTGTGTTATGTACTGTGAATTCTTGAAAACAACAGTCATATACATTTTTTTCCTCAAATAAAAGCAGTAACCCTGTAACCACATTAAAAATCTTGTAGTTTTTCTTCCCCAATAAAAGCAATGTAAGATCTAATTAAAGCCGTTGAAACTAAAAGAAAATCAAACTTGTGCCGTAATTGATTTATTAGAAGAAATGTTATGCTAGAATTATATGTGCTATTATTTTTCCAATTAGTGTATTGCTGGGACTGAATTATTGGTGTATGTATAACTCCTCATTAAGTCAAATGTCCTCAGTGAGTTCCCTAAAGCATGTTGGGTACTGTCATATGCCATAATGATATTTAAGAACAGGAAATGGAATTTCTGATTACTTCATTTGCTATTAAAAAAAGAAATCCTGTGTTGGGGACCCTTCCTGTACCACGAGATACCACACAGTTCTCCAAGAGGTAAAGACATGGATGATTGGATTATTTTTCAGGCAGAAAACTAACCAAGCTATTTTATCTTCCAGCTTGGGTGCTGGAATCCTGTCACAGGGCTGAACGGGTCACTGACCGACAAGAAGCTGGAGAATAACATGCGTGGAGTGGTTCTACGTGTGGTGACTGTTCTGGTAAGTCCGATCTGAGCCTGTGGCTTTGGCTTCCAGAGGTTACTTTATCCTTCATTTCTTTATATTTTATTAATTGATGTCATAATCTTAAAAGAGCTTCTGACAAATCCTGACTATGCTTTCTATGATATTTTTTAATGGTCATATTTTCCAAATTTCAAATTATGTGGATGAGAATCAGATTTTTACAGGCTTTTCTTTTGCTACAGTGCTTTTGTCAATAACTTTCTTAGATGTTTTGGCACAGTTTCTACCCTTCTACAGTTTTTCCTACACATGGTAAAGTAAAAGTATTCCTTAGACATTCTTTCACTGAAGTCCTACAATATGCATAAATGAAGGTAATCAGACCAAACACAGGTAGAATTGTCAAATGTAGTGCACTCAGTAATACTAAAATATTAGCAGACTAAGACAATACATTTCTAGCAAGAGACTACTTCAAAAGAAAGATCATACAATTGTTAAATAAATACTTATTGAATATTAACTGTATTCAAGCTCAGTGCTGATTATCTGGGGATACTGATGAATAAAAAAAATAGTTATATTTCTGTCTTTATGGAGCTTACCATCCAGTGATTCTGTGAATATTAAATGGAATCATACATGTGAGACATTTATTACAATTCCATTTACTTATTTAAAGTAATCAGGAAGTGGTCACTATTAGCATTCTATATATTACCATTTTTTCTTCTTATGAACATATAAAATTAGATGTTAATAGAAATATTTTTAAACAGTAAAATACTCAGATGTGTACTATCTAAATATCCATGCAGCATAAAGACATGTACTCTCCTTTACTATTTCAATGTGTTTAGCCTTGTGCTACTTTTTGATACATTTCAAAACTTAATAGTCCACAGTTATTAATTTTTTTTTCTTCAGAAAAGCCTACTTGTTTTTATTAATTTGGAAGTCCTTCCTATAGGCTAGATAAAATTGCAGAAGTAGTAAAGGAGAGAAGCAGTCTTTTTTGATATGTTGATGCTAATTGGATGTTTTATCAAAAAAAATATTTTTTTGAGAGTCCATCTGCTTCTTATTAACCAGAGATTTGTAAAAAATATAAACCAATGCCATTCTTCTAACTAAATTTGGTTTGGAAATTATCTTTTATTAAAAATATGTCATTTATGTTACACATAATAGTTTTGCATTGTTATTTTTAAATAAATAAATGAGGATTTTTAAATTAAAAAGAAAAAAAAAAGAGTATTTGAGGGAGAATGGAAAAGGGAAAGCATGGGCCTGAAGGGCAGCAAGGGGTGAAGACAAGAGGCTCAGAAGCAAGGAAGTCTGAAGGCAGAATAATTTAGGGCCCCTCTTATTGGAGGGGAAAAGGAACAAAATAGCAGCAGACTCACAGACTCCAAGAAGGGACTAGTGGTTACCAAAGGGGAGGGGTGGGGGAGGATAGCAGGGAGGGAGGGAGAAGGGGATTGAGGGGTATTATGATTGGTACACATGGTGCCTGGGGGGTCAAGGGGAGGACAGTGTAGCACAGAGAAGACCAGTAGTGACTCTGTGGCATCTTACTACACTGATGGGCAGTGACTGTAGTGGGGTATGAGGGGGACTCGATAATATGGGTGAATGTAGCAACCACATTGTTTTTCATATGAAACCTTCATAAGAGTGTATAACAATGATACCTTAATTTAAAAAAAACTCAGAGCAATGAAATATGCAGCCACCCTTGAAACCCACTGCATTAGATCTAATGAATTCATTTTTAGCAACTTTACCTAAAAATCAGATGTGGACAAAGATTCAAGGATTTACATTGCTCCATAAATGATATATTTTAAAGCTTATAAATCAAAATCTATTTTCCAGTGGAATATTATACACTTAACTATCATGTTTTTGAAGACTACAACATGGAAAGGTGGTCCTGACATAGTATACATAACTATATAAGGTGTGATCATGTAACAGTTAAGGAAGAAAATGTTTATGATTGAAAGTCATTGGAAGGTGGGATTCTGGGCTATTTTTAGTTTTTCTTTATTCTTGTTATTTTTATTTGTTCAACAATGAATACACATTATTTTTAACAGGAGTAGGGAGGGGGTAAAAAAACTGGCTGCGTTGTTTTAAAGAAATACAAGGAGAAATGTTTATCAAAATTTATAACAGCAATGTCTGCCGTTTGTACATTCTATAATACAAATTAAGTAGACTTAACATAATTTCACTATCTAAAAAAAGGATCTGTAATATTCTCTATAAAAGGAAATTCAAATGAGTAGTCTATACCCCTTTTTGGTGCCTGTAATTTATTCCTAGTTTTTGTTTTAATAAGATTTTCCCTTTGTGGCAAATAATTATATTATGAATACTTCACAACTTAAATGTGGCAGTTCTTCTATAAGTACCCAACTGTGTGGGTATGCATTTGTATTGATGTGCTAACATTAAAAGACAAGCATTTAAAGTAAGTGAACAATTAGTAGTCTCCTCTCTAGTGAAAAACATGGAGACTCAGGAGACAACTTCAATTAAAAGACAATATATATGCTTTGTTTTTGTCTTTGAGATTCATATGTCTAAAGCAAACTAACCATGTTTAGTCATTAAGCAAATATTTATTTAATGCTTACACTATGCTAGACTTGGTAATGGATATAAGATGAATACTACATAGATCTGTGTATTATTCACCTTTTTAGTCTATTCGTACCTGTAGGTATACATAGAATCTTTTTGGGAAAATACATTTACAACAAAAGAGCCATGATTTGTGAAGCACTTACTATATGCCAGGTACTCTACTAAGTTTTACATGTATTGTCTTATTTAATGCTCACAGTATTTCCAAGATACAGACAGTGTTCTGATCCTACGAATGTGGGAGAAGAAACAGACATCTAAAGGTTGGAAGAGAAAATGTGGATGACTGTACAGAGAGAAATAGAGAGAGAGGATTCAAATGCAGGAAGTGTAACTGCAGACCTCCTCACCTCTTCCCTCTTAACATTATATTATACTCTTTACTCCCACTGTGATTAGTTTGAGAATTGAGGTATCTACAGGATTTTATTTGACTTGAGAGTTAGAAATGCTTAACTCTCAATAAGATAAAATTGAGTTTTATTGGGAAGCTTCATAGAGCCAGTTATTTTTAACTCATTTCCAGGCTGAACAAAATGACTATTTTGTGCGTAAATTTGTACTACTTCACAAGTGGTAATGTGTGCATGCCCCGGCCCCACTTTGTGACTCATAATAGTCTCAGTTTCCTGTGAGCTCAGTCCTGTGCAGATATCAAATATGGTTAGTGAGTGGAGATATGCAAACAGGCAGCTCCCCAAGTCTTCCATGATGTAATGTAGATTTATCGGTTGGATGCCCAGTTCCATAAAAGGTTATTACATTCCAATATATAGCCAATGTAGTCAGTAATTTGCAGGCTTCCTGGATCTTCCTGTAATTTCTGTTTGACTGGAAACCAGTCATGACTTTCTTATTTATTTCCTACAAGCACCTTTCCAGGTCTAGCTCTTAGTTAGATGGACTTGCCAGCTTCTTACATCTAACACTGAGAATCACTCTCCCATAACTCACCCAGCAATTCCAAAATCTCAAGGCCCACTAAACCCTGAAACTTGGATTTGGGTTATATTGTGCTTGATTTTTGCCAATAAATACCACCTCCTTGTATTCCACATACTTGCCTCAAACTTTTAAGAAAGGTCGAAGAGGAAGCTGAACACACATATAAAGCCCCTGAGGGAAGGTCTCCTCCATTCCAGCTCCACACTATCCTTCCTTTAGTTCTTAGGAAATGTATACTATCAATGACACCAGGTTGATAAAAATGATTTTCTTTACTAAGTTTTACAACCCCCATTCCTATCACTATTGATGATACTTCATTGACTTGAAAGAGAATCTGACATTCTCTTAAACTAAATAATTTAGCACTATATTGTTTATGATCCCATGGGCAAATGGTATACTCAAATGGTTAATTGGAGAGAGTTGAATAAAGGGATTATTAACAAAGATATAAGTAGGGTTAAAGGAATCATTAAGAGGTACTGAAGCTCCAGGATCTACACGCACGGCAAGCCTTGCTTACACTGAGGACTGATGGAGCAAGTGGGGAGTAGTGCTAACAGCCTTGGCGGTAGCTAGCGCCATGGGAAAGAGACCACACAGCAGTAGCAGTGAAGGAAGAGGAAAGAGAAAGAGTCACTGCCAAAGCCACAGTCAGGCTGTGAGGAAACAGGGAGAGGGATTACCTCAGTGTCACTCCTCCCGTCTTTCCATCTCCTTTCATTGCCCCCAATTACAAAACTAACCAGAAGTCAGAGGGCAAGGAAACCCAAGCAAGGAAGACCATGAAGTTCAGCCTTCAGGGCACAGAGAAGGGCGGTGAAGAACATGTGATATTTGTATAGATGTATGGTTGGAAGAGCACCCTCTAGGTGAAATTGCCCACCTAGAGGGCAAATAGGGAGAAAACCAACATTGGCATCTCTGATTTGTGGGACCTGTTAAGAACTTTACATGTGTTACTTAATTTTTATAAAAACCCTGCAAAGATGTGCTAATTATATTAGCAGAAGGAAAATAGGGCATAGAAGAATTCACTAAATTTCCATGTCCATATAGCTAACAAGAGCCAGAGATAAGTTTCAAGCCCAGAGATTCTGTTTTCAAAGGCCATGTTCTTAGCCATTCTGATATTCTGCCTTTGGAATAGAATAGAACTCATATTAGGCTTAAATTAAAAGTGATAGACTTGTGACATATACCTTAGTGAGAAGTGAGAGGTTCAAATGTTATTGGACTTTTGATAAGTTAGGAGCTTTTTTCTCAACAGCATCCCATACACTTTGTGTTCAACTGTCACCAAGGTCACATACAATGGATATGCCACCAATAAAAATGGAGGAAAAGAAAGAACAAGAATAAAATTCAGACTTGACAAGCGTGGTCTCTCTTCCAAAGTCTTTGTTTTCATATTTGGCCTGCTGATACAGCCTACTTTTTACATGTCATATTTGGCCTGCTTTTTAAAAAGCAGGCCAAATGTATTACTATGAGGCACTCATTAATTTTTTTTTTCTTTTTAACTTCCTAAGTTGTATGAGTATGGATAGGCATAAATGGCCAATTATGTCATTCAGGTTTTTTCATGGTAATTTGCAAAAGATTATTAGAAACACCTCTGAGTTATAAATATCATCACTGTAAGACCCAATGGCCTTATTCCGGTCTGCGCTTCCCCCCAGTGAGGAGACGAAGGCCATGGCAGGTCGATGAAACAAGTAAGAGGTTTATTATTATTCCAGCTAGCTGGGGTCCAAGTGTCTGCCCGACACAGCGGGTTTCAACAAGGACCCCGAGCACTCAAAGCCAAGGGTTTATATAGCATTTTCAAAGCACTTAACTCATAGTAATTTTCCACAGCTGTACATTATTCTTGCAAGACATACATCCTGTGGTTAGGCAGGAGCAAGATAAGACCACTCCTCAATTGTCAGGGCGATTCCACATGATAAGCTTGGTATGTAGGATTTACTGACCAAGTCTAGCTGACCAGGGGTCACCACTGCCTGATTCCGGTGCTCATGATTGATTAACTTGTTTTTCAAAGCCTTACTCAGTTTCTGTTTTTCTTTTTAAGTCACACACACTCAGAAAATGGCTTCTTGGCCCTTAAGATGGCTACTCTTATGCTAACCTATTTCTATTCTTACAGTCACAATACATATGGAAATAAAATAGAAGTTGGCAACAAGTGAAAAGGCTTGAAAAGCTATGCTGTAAGAAGGCACAAGGTATCTAAACAGCATAAAATGGCATTTAGAAGGAGCTCACTGATTAATAACTTGATTTGGTTTTGCTTAAAACAGACACATGGCATCTCTAATGAAATGTGAATTCACTCATAAATTCATTTGAGAAATATTTATTGAGTGCCTTCTAGGTGTTTGGGATACATACAAAACAGACAATGATACTGACTTTTTGGAGTTTCATTCCAGCAGGACATCTTCTAATGCTCTCAGAATATTTTTGAAAAAAATGTAATACCATGATCCTATATTAAATACAACACAGTATTCCTTTACCTGAAGTCACCATAGAAATAATTGACTTTGTATAGATGTATGGTTGGAAGTGTATCGTAAAGCTGAGTGGGTTTTTTCTGTATTTTATAAATTCACAAACATACAGTTTTTGACAATCTAATATCTCAGAAATTAGGTGCATCTTTCGATTAATGGCTCCTTGCGATTATATTTGGCATCATTTTTTGTCTTCATTAGTGGAAAGTAAAACAAAAGTAATTGTGTACTTTATAATTGGAAGCATTTTAGGTTAAATAATATATGGATGGTATTTTTACAAAATGAAGCTAATGGATATTCCTGGAAAGTTAAATACAACAAAACTGGGCAAGAAGCCATTATAAAGAGAGAGACTATTTTAAAGAATATCTCAAAAGAAAAAATATAATGCTAGGAAATGAAGCCAATTGAAAAAATAGGATAGTAATAACAATGAAAAAAATTACTATCTAAACTAAAACTGTCACAGAAGTCACAGGAAGATAAAGGTAGAAAATACACAAAGACAATTTATCTTAAACCAATACTGCATAAAACAAAGTCCAAACAATGTGTTGAGAGAAAGGTTAAGTTTCCCCAAGCAACCCCCCCATAGGAAGGGTATTGTCAGGCAGCTGCCTACTGGGTGTTCTTTTTAAGAGTAATTTACTTTTCCTAAAATATTTCCATATTATTAGTCTCACTTCTTGGAATTTTTTTCAGCAGTACCTGTTTCCCTGTGAAAATTTACATGTTATCTGTGACCACAGAAAGATAAAATGTTATTAAACAGTACACCCTAAACCATTAGCCTTGACTCAACAACTGTTTATTGAGCATATATTGTAAGCTAAACATTGTGCTAAATCCCAGAAAGGCAAAGATAAATAAGATACAGTCCCTGCTTTCAAGGAGCTCCACATAAAGCATTTTATCAAAATTATTAAGTTTTCTATCAGAAAATAGAATCTGTGTGTAAAGGACTCGGAATTAAATACATTTTGGAGAGGCTGGGAAAGGATGATAAAGTTGAGAGAGAGAAAAAAACAGAAAGAAGATAGTTGTCTCAGTCTTTTTATGATCTAATCTTGGCAATGACATCCAGGACTAGTTTCATGGCTTTACAGGACAATTTAAGTCCTCATTTCACTGTGTTCTTTCATTCGGAACGCTTTTTAACAACACTGTGTTATTTTTTTGGTAGTGATTTCATTAGTGTTGGATCCCCACCTCTAAATTGTAAACAACAGGAACACATGAAGTTGATTTTCATTTACAATGCCTGATATATGGAAGTAGATCAATAAATATTTGTTGGAGGAACAAATTAGAATACTCTAATAGCCTAAAGGGGTTTATGTATGTGTGTGTAGGGAGGTGGGGAGAAAAACAAGAAAGAAAGAATAGGAAAAAGAACTCTATATGTGATTATGAAAATAAGAACAGGGATGGACACAAGAATATGCCTAAAATGGTGGTGTCAGGATTCCTCACACTTTATTTCTATTCACTAAATCCAAAATTCCAGAGAGATGACAAAGGTACCCTAGACTGATAGTTATTTCATTTTTGGTATGGGATTATATCCCTGAATCCTTTTCCCTTTAATACATCTTGGTGAACTAATCTGACAATTTAGATGGAATGCTGGGGTCCCCTTTAATCTGTTTTATTTACATCCTGAGCAAATCACTAAGGTGTATTCCTCTCACTTTCCCTCCTGGAGAACACCTGGTTTCTCAGATTTCCCAAAGCTTAAAAAAACGCAAAAATTAGTGAGGTCCATCACTCCTCACCAGTCAAAGCCTAAATGGCTGAAAAAGCCCAGCCTCTTCCAGTTTTTGCAGTTTTCTAAGCTATTTATTCCTTCTCCCAGAATTCTTCTCTCCACTCACCTTCGTGAGGTAGGAGTAGATATTTGCCACTCCGCTGCCTCCTCAGATCTACATGTCCTATTGCCCTCTTCATTAGTGTTACCATGGAGGCTCCTTATCCTTCCCATCCATTTATTAATACATCAATCCTACATTATTGATTCAACACCCTAGGCATTGTGCTCAGTGCTAGGGATGCAGAGGTAAACAAAATCGACAGTCATTGCTGTCATGGAACATGACAGCTATTATGGAATATTGACAACATTTAAATAAAGGCACTAATGAATAGCTAGACAGTAGATATTAAGAAAGTTCCCTGACAGAGAGATGCCTGTGCTGTAGCTCTCAAAATGTGAAGGATCTTTATGTACATCCTAGATGTCTCACAGAAAAAACATGGAGGGTGGAAGATGGAGAGAGGACATGAGGAACAGGATGGTCTGCACATAAATAAAACCCATATTATATCACTGATGTCCAAAATCAATAGGATAATCACAAAATCTATATGCTTTATAAGTAACTATTGTCCTATAAACTCTAATTTTGATCTTTCACTTAAAATTTTATATTTAGACTCAGTATTAATTATAAAGAATATAGATAATTCTTTTCAGAAATCAAAAGAATCAAGGTTGTTAAATCTTTTGACTTTGTTGATACTAGAAAATGATTTCACATGTTTTTAAGGTAACAAAGTAGAAAGCTTTAATTTGCTCATCAAGGATTGTTTATATCAAAATAGCAAGATCATATTTAATGAGAAGTTACAAATAATATATAATCATTTATTATTATCTCATTTTTAGTCAGTTGTTTGCCCTTTGTTCCACAATATTTTTGTTTCCATGTGAACTGATATTTAATAACTCTTTTTCTTATAAAATGAGGATAGAATTAGATAAAACTGGATAATGGATAAAGAGTAAAAAGAGTAAAATAAGGTACAGTTGTATAGCTGATAATCTTCTAAGGAAACAGCAATAATCCAAATAAAAGGAAAGAACCTACTTCTTTTCTTCCCTTGGACTATGCCTCTCAGAAATTTTAACCTACTTATATTAAATACATATGAAAAGAAAATCTTTTTTTTTCTGTGTTAAGGGATATTATAATTGATATGTAGGCAACAGATTCTCAATTTGTACAGTGTACAAGAAAGCAAGAAGGTTAGAAATAGCAATTTATATGTCATTGTAAAATTAAGCAATGTATTTAGTTTCTTCTGGATATACTTTTTAGCAGAAGACTAAGTAATATACAATTAATTTTCTTACCGGAGTACTTCAACTTATTTCATGGCCTTTTCTTCACCTAGTCTCATCTCTTCAACACACTCATAGAAAAAGCATTTATCATATACTGCAAAGAGTATTTGACTTATAGTCAAAAGATACCAGTTCAAGTTGCAGCTGTCTTATTAATAGATCACTGAATTAATGGAAGCCAAGGAGCTATTCTTAACCTCAACTTTTCAGTCTGTAAAAAAGGAATAATAAAACTAGCCACAGAGGATTGTTATGAGATTAAAACTATGTGAAGCAGTTAGCAAAGTGCCCAGTGTTTCTAAATATAAGATGTTACTATTGCTGTAGAAGGACAAGGATGTTTAATTAACTGAAGAAAACAGTGAGCATGAGTGATCACAGAAGCATAATTAATCATCATCATCAATCTTTAGATTTTTGCAGGTAACTACTTAAAGATCCTAAGGCATACAAACAAACAAACTCCAGAAACATGCCTTTTAGGTCCAGTCACTATTATCTTAATTTGAAAAAATGCTAATGAAAACCAGATCAATTCTCCTGCTAGTCAAGCTGGTACTTTGCAAAGGAAAAATGAACAAAAAATACCTGATACCCAAAAAAAGCCCCACATTATAAGCTGTAAACATGTCTAATGTCTAGCAGAAGACTAAATAATACGCAATTAATTTCCTTAATTGTATTATGGCACTTACCATATTTTATTGTAATTGGTAATTGACAGTATCAATTATATTGTCTCCATGGAATTGTGTTAGTTGCAGGCTAGCTTTAAGTAGGCTATATGTTAACATATAACTACGAGAATACTTTAGCAATAGCCCTGAAATGTTACTGTCCTCAGTGTTTTTGCTACGAACATGGTCCAAGTTTTTGCTAGTTGGAGACCTTCAGCATTTTGAACCCCCACAGAGATGTATGCTTTTCTGAGGTCTCAGCCTATAAGCCTCCAGAACCTAGAGGCAAAGTGAGTGCCTGCGAGAGGAAGCTTGACAAGAGGCTCCCTGGGGCAAGCAGCCAGAGGCGGAAAGGGAGTGGATGGCAAACTCAGGCAGCTCCCACAGCGGTGTCTGAGGGGGACTCCTTTGGAAGAGCTAATAAATAATACAGTTTGGTTCAGGGCTTCAGTCAAAAATGACAACTCTAGCTGAGGAAATTTCCAGGGATGCTACGTAAAATAAACTGAAAGTCACAATAAAATATGGTAAGTGCTATGTATTACATACCACATTGGAAGTACACAGTATAACATTGGTTAAAAAGACAGCCCCTAGAGGAGGTGGCAGGGTAGGGAGTTCCATGGACCTACTTCCCTAAAAGTCAAGCAAAGCTGAATAGTAATAAAACAAACAAATAAGTCAAACAAAGCCATTTATAGTCTGGAAATTTTCCTAAAGGCACACTGAAAATGAGGTAACACTTATTCAAGAAAATCCGAAACTCAGTAAGAAGAAAAATCTGTGGCATCTGAGCCTCATCCTGCTCCCTCTCCCACTGCCTACCCTCAGCCTGATGGAAGCTCTGTTCCAAGCAGGTTTGGCCAAGAAGACAGGGCTCCTCCTCCCTCAGGTTCCCAATGAGGGCTTATCGCAACTGGAGGAACAGGGTGCTAGCATTTCTCATAGCCTCCAACTCCGATTTGAAGAAGGTGAGTTGAGTTCCTGGTGAGTGTGGCCAAGAATTTGGAGGCTCCTTTCCTCTACTCAGCTCCCACCAAAAGGATGCAACAGCCTCGACCTCAGGTGTAGCAGGCCTGAAATACCGGGGTCTCGACTGCCATCTCTCCAGCTTGCTCCAAGGGCAGAAGTTCCAAGTCAACAGAGGTAAGTGAGGAAGAGCAGAGGCTGCCACTCAACTTAGTACCCAGAGTAGTGGCACAGAGACTTGTGTAGGGGAGAGGCAGCCCCTAAGAAAAGCGAGCGTCCAAGCATTTTCCCATTATAGTAAGTTTAAGACTAAGATTCCTCTTAATTAGGAACAACAAGCTAAGTCATAAGCCATCTTGTTCACCAGAAAGAGCCCCAGAAACAAATAGCTAAGACTATCCCTTCTGGGGTCAGAATAAATTTTAAAGGCTGACTTTACATATGACCTCTGCCAAAATTTATTTAGTTCAAACTACAGAGCAATTTTTGCCCCAGGGCATTATTGAAAACAATAAAGCAATCAGCTAGTAATTATTGGAACTTAATGGCTTAATGGCTCTAATGAATATGGCACAATATGAATATGGACACAAATATACTCAACAAAATGCTAGTGATCCGAATCCAGCAGCATATAAAAAGCATTACTCACCACAACCAAGTAGAACTTATCCTAGGAATACAAGGCTGGTTCAACTTATGAAAATCAATGTCATATACATATTAATAAAAGAAGAAATAAACCCACATGATCATCTCAATAGATATAGAAAAGGCATGTAATAAAATCCAATGCCCTTTCAAGATAAAAAACACTCAACAATCTAGTAATAGAGGGGAATTTCCTCATCTTGATAAAAAGCATCTATAAACAATTCACAGCTAACAAAATCATATTAATGGTGAAAGACTAAAATCCCCTAAAGTCAGTAGCAAGACAAGGATGTCAGTTTTCTCTTGATTTGTGTACAACATTGTTCTGTAACTTTTAGCCAGCAAATTAGGCAAGGAAACTAAATAAAAAGGATGAGATTAGAAAAGAAGTAAAACTATCTCTATTTGCAGGTGAAATAATCTTACATATAGAAAATCCTAAAGAGTAGACACACAGCGCACACACACACTAGTAGAGTTAGTAAATGAGTTCAGCAAGATCTATATACAAAAATCAACTGGATATCTACACTAACAATAAAAAAACCCAAAGAGAAAATAAAGCATTTATATTTTAAAATATCAGAAAAAAGCAATTAAGAATAAACTTCATAAAAGAACTGCAATATTTGAACACTGAATGCTATGAAACGTAGCTGAAAAAAATTAAAAAGCACTAAACAAATGGAGAGATGTCCTGTAGTAATGGACTAGAAGATTCAATATTGTTAAGATGGAAATATTCTCCAAATAGATCAGCAGAATTCAATGAAATCCTTATCAAAATTCCCTCTCTTTTTCCTTATATTTGACCACATGATTCTAAAATTCACTATAATAGAAAAAAAATTTTAAAGGGCAACAGCAAAAAATCTTGAAAGTATAGAATGAAGTTGGAAGATTCATATTTCTCAATTTCAAAATTTACTTAAAAGCTACAGTAATAAAGATAGCACAATACTGGTTTAGGGTTAGACATTTAGATCAGTGAAATAGAAATGAGAGTCCAGAATTAGCCCATATACCTATGGTTAATTGATTTTCAACAGGAGTGTCAAGATCATGCAATAAGGGAAGAATAGTTTTGTAAAAAAAATCACACCAACAACTGGATACCTATAAGCAAAAGAATGAATTTAGACCTCAAACCACATACACAAATTAACTTTAAATGGATCATACACTTGAATGTGAGAGCTAACTCTTAGAAGAAAACATAGATATAAATCTTTGTGATCTTATTTTGGCAATCGATTCTTAGATATGATAATCAATATATATATATTATAATATATATAATATATAGTTATGATAATCGATATATATATATATATTATAATATATATAATATATATGTTATATATATATACACACACACACATGCAAACTCTTTATCACACACACCTACATTGAATGTCATCGAAGTTTTAAAAACACATACCTCAAGGCAAAAATCCAAAAATACGGATGAGACACCTCACATCATGGCAGAAGATATTTGTAAATATGTTTATCCAATAGAGAGACTTGTCTTAAATATATATAAAGAATAAAGCTATAATGACAACTCAATATGAAGAAGAATATTTACAAAATAGGAAAAGGATTTGAACAGTTTTCAAAGATATATAAATCTTTGAAACAAGATCATGAAAAATGATCAACAAGCACATGAGAAATTCTCAACATCACTTGCCATCATAGAAATGCAAATCGAAACTGTAATGAGCTACTATTTCACACCCAATAGGGTGGCTATAAATCAGAAGGACAGGCAATAACAAGTGTTGGCCAGGTTTTGGAGAAATTAGAACCCTCATACATTGCTGGTGGGAATGTAATATAATACAGGTGGTGCAGAAAAAGTCTGACAGTTCCTCAAATGTTTAAACACAGAGTTACCATATGACTTAGAAACTCCACTCTGATCTGTTCCCAAGAGAAATGAAAATATATGTCTACAAAATATCTTGTACACAAACGTTCACAGCACCTCTATTGATAATAACAAGATGTAAACAACCCAAGTGTGTATCAACTGATGAGTGGATAAATAAAAGCAGTCTGCTCATAAAGTGGAATATTATGTGGCAAAACACAAAGTGAAGCATTTATAACATGGTACATGGATCAACTTTGAACACATTATGCTAAATGAAAGAAACTGGTCACAATAGACCACATATTATTTCACTGATATGAAAAGTTAGGAATAGGCAAAGTATAAGGACAGAAAAAAGGTTAGTGATTACCTAAGGTTGGAGATTATAGCTAATGGGAATTGACTTTGATTGGAAGTAATAGTGTTCTGAAAACTGGTTGCAGGGATGGTGGCATGTCTGTGAATATACTAAAGCCATTGAATTGTACACTTTGGATGGGTGCATTATATGGTATGTAAATAATATCTCAATGAAATTATTTAAAAAGGAAAAAGAAGAGAGTCTGGAAACAGATTACATTTAGATTCCCAGTTCTCCTATTTGTGAATTTAGACCAAATATTTAAACTCTGTATGATTCCATTTCTTCAACTGTAGAATTGAGGTAATAATATAATCTACCTCATAGAACTGTTATGAAAATTAAAGGAGCCAATACATGCAAAGAACAAAAGACTTCTAACAGCCTAGCACATAGAAAGTGCTATGTATATGTGTGTTTTCCTGTGCACAGTGTTAAAAGCAAACATAAAAGAAGCATCTAACTCATGGTTAGGGCAGTGGGTGAGGATTAAAGGATGACACAAGTTAGTTTTGAAAGATAACAAGGGATTATCAAGGCATAAATAACAGGATAGGACTATCCAACAATGTACAGAGTATATGCAAAAGTATGCGGATATCAAGAATTTAAGGTATCCTAAAAGTAAATTGGAATATCACCTGAAGTAAATGAAACTGAAATGGAGGAAATCCCAGCAGCCTGTGTGTAAGATATTCTGTTTTAAAAGGTCCTTTAGAAACAATTCAATTAGAAAATTTGTTTGTGAAAATGAGGTTAGCATTACATAATTTAGACAATATGCATCAACAAGTTAAAAATACCATTGTTAAAACCCGGATCCAGGCTAAAATTTAGATAAAAAGGTTTTCATTTTTATTATTGAAACAGTGTGATCAGTAGACATAGCTCTGTATTGTATACATATTTTGTTGTCTCCTCTGCTGATTGTACCTATCTTATGTGAGAGAAGAGGGGAAAATGTGATGTTTATAGACAGATGAGGAAAACTGGCATGTGCAAACAATGTAATTCATAGCAACATTGGAATATGTGTTCACTTAAATGAGAACTGAGCAAAATCATCATGAGAATTGGTGCATGACAATGGCTTGACAATTTCTCATTCTTTCTCATCACACCAATTCTTAAGATAATACCTGTTACGCAGACACGTGTGCGTGTCACTACTGCACCAAGTTAACCATGCATAAACCAACTTCTTTCCTTTTGGAAGTTGAAACCTGAATTCTTCAGCTAAATTGTGAATAAATATTTCATAGATGTGTTATATAATTTACTTCTAAAAAATAGATTTACTACTTGTCTCTCAGAGTTTAGGAAAATACTGACAGAGTTATTGGTAAATTCAAAGATGTAGACACAGTAGATCTGTATTGACTTCCATAACTTCTGCAATAATCTAACTGAAGGTAAATGAACTATATTATATACTTCTTTTTTAGAGTTGCATTATACCACTGTATCTGACAGGAACCCAAATGTTCAAGTGACCTTGAAGTTTTAATTTTGCCAAGGAAGTAGTTTTGGCATAGTTACAAAAAAAATAAAACAATTCTATATGCAATTTTTTAGAAATGAACATGAATAAAAGTATAAAACCTAGAGAGATTCTTCTGATGCAGATTCTTCTATGTAGATTTTACACTTCAGAGTTACAAAGGTATATATTAATGAATTAATGACCATTAAAGCTTAATGTTACCAGCGAACATTTAGGGCACACTTATCTAATAGATCTTATTCTAGGTATTTTGATATCTTCAATCTTTATGGGTCCCTCAAGATTATTATTTGTATTTTGTTTATATGGCTGAGACACAGAGCTAATTAAATTACTTCTTCAAGTTACGTTTGTGGCAAAAATAAGCATTGAATCCTTGCTTGTCTGACTCCCTCCCAGCCATGTGGTAGTAACAAGGACTGCACTAAATTTCTGCTATAAACAACCAGAAAATTGAGCAAAGTATGGAAATGCTTTTAGACATTGATTCATTGGTAAAAAAAGGATTTTGATTCCTAAGAGGCTGGAAACAAATGATCCCAGCAATCACCCCGTATCTTAGCAGGTAGCAATTTCTATACTGGAGGCACAGAGATATAGATCCCAAACATACTGTCAGCCTTACAGTTGAGAAGTTAAGAGACTAAAGTTTGAGAAGATCGATGTGGTTGGTATTTTGGGGACATGTTTTGGGAAAGAGGATCTGTCTAGATAATACCTGCAGAAATTTGCATACGATCTGTTTGAATCTTGGCTGAATACTAGGCTACATGCATGCATACTAAAACTGAACAAAGGTGGCAGAAAGCCGACCAATACTCAGAGTTCGTATAGAGACTTTTGAGAATGCTTTTATTCTAGGGGGGCTTTATTGTACCAAGACATTTAAAGGATATACAAAAAGCAAGTATTTATCTTTGTATTATGTAGTAATTAGTAATTTCAGTGAGCAAACTTATGTAAAGTAGGATATTCCCACACATCTTGCTATTTCAGTGTTTTAAATGTTGCCCAGACTTCTCAAAAGGCCCAGCTTTTCATTAGGACCATGCATTTTCATCTGCCACTTCTGAACAGTATCATGATGGTGGTGTTGCTATTTTACAGCTATTATAAAGTAGTGTTGGGTAAACAGATGCAAAAAAATGTCACAGAAAGTTGTCCTGGCTTACATCTTAGAACTGTCTTCTAAAAAAGGTAGAGACAAAGAGTATTTTGAATTAAAATGCAATAATTATTAGATTTCAGTTTACAAGGAAATAAATTTTGAGGAAACCTTGAAAGCTTTCCCAGTCCCTCTCAAAAAGCCATGGTGTCAGATGGTAGTTTTACCAATAGGAAGCTAGGTTTCAAGTGGGATTTGGGTTCTTTCAAAGGCACAGTCACAGGTTTTGACCAACAAGGGACCATTTATCAAGTCACTATCCTTGCACTAATTAGCACTGTAGGGTGCTCTGAAATGAATAGAGATACCTCCAAACAGCACCCAGCTTGGGAATAGCTTGTTGGGAGCTTGGGAATGCCCAGTTTCTAGAATACTAACAGCTTTTAAAATTCAGCTGTCTCTGGAGGTGGGGTAGGAGCCAGTGAAGGAGAGAAGAGCCATACTGCATGAAGGTCCCAGAAATGGAAAAGGAAGGTAAAAGCACACACTTTCAGAATACACCCTTGAGGTTTTTAAAGATCAGTCAAAATACAAAGAGTTTGGGGTTTAAAAGTGTCATTGCACAGCATCTCCATATACTCTGTGTACTAATTATTTTAACCTGGAAACAGGCCATCATGATGGAAACTGAATTTGTGAATCTCACATGTTTAAAATCTTTCAACAAGGAATTTCAGGTTCTGTAGGTGTTGGAAGTTAGCATAATGAAATGAACTTCTGAAATTTGGTGTTTTTTTTTTCCTTTGGTATGTTTGAAGGTTTTTTTCTTTTCTTTTCTCTTTTTTATGTTTAACCATTGCTAGTGGCATGATATTTAAAGTGAGGAAATGAAATGTTCAGACTAATTTTTTTTCCCATTGAGTTTCATGCAATGTACTCTGCAGTTCAATTAAAAATAACAAGCTTCTTTGTTGTTCTGAGCCACATGTAATCTCAAGACCATAGTCAGTAAAGCACTCAAGAAAATGAAGTATTGAGGCCGAATGGTCTGAAGTCAACTGGGGAATAAAGAAGGAACTGATTAGCATTTGAAAGCATTTGAAAGTAAGGTCTTTTACTTTTTTAAAAATTGAGGAGAATGAAAAAGTGATCACTCATCAATAACAAAGACTGTGAAAAATACCTAGGTTTTATGAATCCCCTCAAAATTTTAACAATGGCCTTTGGTCATCAGCCCCAACAGCTAAGATACATTTCAATATACTAATGTTATATTTGGGAACATTCTCAAGCTGTCTGCTGAGTAATGCAAGAATAAATAGAACCAGTTGCTAATTTTTTGTCATTCCTAAGTGAGTTTTCCTCCACTGCTCCATCCAATAAAGCATCTCGCAGACTCGATAAGTGTTAGAGCTGGTTTTAGGCTAAGCATTCTGATTTATTATGTGATAAAATATAGCAATGAAAAAAAGTTTCACACATCTTTACATTTTCCATCAAATCATGGGAACCTCCCTCTAATTCTTTAAAATGTGTCCCCATAATTAATTCGATAATGTAGTCCATATCACAGTCCTTATATGAGCTGGCACACAGGTTTTTATGCACCTTATTATTTATTTTAATAAAACTTCTAGTAATCTTTTTATGTGCTTACCAATTGGTGAAACACAGAACATTGTCTTTGTTGCTTTAAATTCAGACTTCTTTAAATTTTATAAATCACCACAGATTTGTTTCTTGCTTTTAAATATCAGCAGCTTGCTTTCTGCTCTTATGAGTCTGCCTTCTATGTAGGAAATCATTTCTTATACGTTTCCTTTGTGCTTCATAATAAAATCAAAAGAAAAAGGTACATCCTTTAGAAAGTGTTCAGCTCACCAGAAATAGAAAACCTGTCACCTTATTCTTAAAAATCTTAGATCAGGCAGACCAGTGGCAGAAACAGTGAATATAGTTTCTACAAAGGGTTTAGATGGGTTTAGTGAAATTATCACATACCTTGTTCTCTCCAGATCTCCTTTTAGGGAAGTGACTGTCTTTCAGGAAAAAAGCTTCTACCCTTCCCTCTTAGGTTCATATGTTTGGGGTTCTGCAAATTAACTGGCAACAAATTAATAGGAGAAAAGTCAAGGTTTATTTACATGTGCACATAGAAATCACTCAGTAATGAGTAACTTGCTGAATACCCAGAGATAAAGGTTTGCATATCAACTCAGTAAAAATGGGGTTGTGGGGAGTGGATTTTAGGACTTTGATAGCAAAGTGTGGGAAGGTCTGTTTTTCTGCTAATGGAATGATAAGTCTGTCTCCTTCCTGGAATTTGCAAGGAACATTCTCAGGGGTGGGTTAATGGCAGCTGTATTTTCAGGAGACTCTACTTCAGTGAATTAAGAGAAGTTCAGATAAGACTTCAAATATTTTCACTCAAAATAATCTTTATGCCAAAACTATGATCCCATCAGTACACTGACTAAAGTTAAAGTGTGACTTGGAAGAAGAAGGAAGTATAAATAGCTCTACTTTATAAATGAAAAGGAATTGGGGGATATAGAATGGAAACAGAGAAACAGGTTGACTTTGACACCATCCTGTGTTAGACGACTGTAGCCCAAGTTCCTTCTCATTTATCCACTGTGTATTTGCAACTCCTTCCCCTGACCCCAAGCACACATACATACCCAAATGCTGATGAAGGCAGTATAATAAATTAATGGTTCAGAATACAGACTTTAGCATCAGACAACATTTGATTCAAATTTCAACCTTTCTTACTACCCTGTAAGCTGAGGCACATTATTTATTTTATTCCCAAGTCTTGGTTCTCTCATTTATAAAATGGTAATAACAATATCAGAGTATTTCAAGAACTAAATGAGGTGATGAATGTTAAGTAATGAGGATTATTACAGGCATAATTAAAGTTTTTTATTGTTGTTATTATTATTATTATTATTGGTATCATTTATCTACAATTACATGAGGAACATTATGTTTACTAGACTCCTCACATCACCAAGACCCCCACATGCCCCATTACAGTCACTGTCCATCAGCATAGTAAGATGCTGTAGAATCACTACTTGTCTTCTCTGTGTTTTACATCCCTCCCCGTGCCCCCCCACATTGTGTCTGCTAATCATAACGCTCCCTTTCTTTTATACCCCCCCCTTATCCCTCCCTTCCCTCCCATTCTCCCCAGTACCTTTCCCTTTGGTGACTGTTAGTCCATTCTTGGGTTCTGTGAGTCTGCTGCTGTTTTGCTCCTTCACTTTTTTGCTTTGTTCTTATACTCCACAGATGAGTGAAATCATTTGATACTTGTCTTTCTCTGCCTGGCTTATTTCACTGAGCATAATACCCTCTAGCTCCATCCATGTTGTTGCGAATGGTAGGATTTGTTTTCTTCTTATGGCTTTATAATATTCCATTTTGTGTATGTACCACATCTTCTTTATCTATGCATCTACTGATGGACACTTAGGTTGCTTCCATATGTTGGCTATTGTAAATAGTGCTGCGATAAACATAGAGGTGCATCTGTCTTTTTCAAACTGGGCTGCTGCATTCTTAGGGTAAATTACTAGAAGTAGAATTCCTGGGTCAAATGGTATGTCTATTTTGAGCATTTTGAGGAACTGCCATACTGCTTTCCACAATGGTTGAACTAATTTACATTCCCACCAGCAGTGTAGGAGGGTTCCCCTTTCTCCACAACCTCGCCAACATGTGTTGTTTGTCTTTTGGATGGTGGTGATCCTTACTGGTGTGAGGTGATATCTCATTGTGGTTTTAATTTGCATTTCTCTGATAACTAGCAATGTGGAGCATCTTTTCATGTGTCTGTTGGCCATCTGAATTTCTTCTTTGGAGAACTATTTGTTCAGCTCCTCTGACAAATCTCTGCTCTTGAAAATTTATAAAGTACAGAAAATAAGAATTAACATCAAAATCATCCATAATTCCTCCACCAAAAATTTACTCATAGTGTCTGTCATGTACTAGCTAAACAAAACTAAGTTGTCTTATCCATAAAATGGGGGTAATTATGCATCTAAATTTGTAGGGCTACTGAGCCTAAATATACATAGAACATTTGAAGAGTGCCCACCAGCACACAGTAAATCCTCTATAGGTATTTGCTTCTATTAGTACTACAATTTTTATTTTTCCAATTTTAAACACACACACTGCTATAAACAGTATTCGTATCCCCCCAAATTTGTATGTTGAAGCTCAATTCCCACTATTTGGAGATGGGGCCTTTGAGAGTAAGTCATAGGGTGGGGCCCTCATGAATGAGATAAGTACCCTCATAAGAGATTAGAGAGATGATCTCTCTGCTCTCTGCCAAGTGAATGTTAGATCTGCAGACATCTTGATCTTGCCTTCTTAGCTTCCAGACTGTGTGAAATAAATGTTTGTTGTTGAAGCCACTTTGTCCATGGTAATTTATTATAGCAATCCTTACTAAGACACACACATTCATGGATAGTTTTGTACATTCTCTTCCCACTTTATAATATATGCGTGAATATTTTTAATGTAAATCTTTTTTGTATAACAGTTGTGAATAAATACTTTTTCCAGAAACTTAATAAATTATCATTCTAGTTGTTTCAAACTTCCATTAATTCATTCAGGATTATGTGTAAGTCCCAGTGTGCCAGCTGAAACTCATCATTATTTTTCATTCACTGAAATATGCTGGAATGTAAATGAAAGTAATACTTTTTAAATGATATTTTGAATCTCTATATAAGGCAAATAATTAAAAACCAAATAATCACAAAAGAAGTTATTCTCCATTTAATAAATGTCCTGTAGCCCCACTCCGAGCAGATGACTATGTAGCAGGGCACTGACACACTGAGGTTGATGACTGAATGTGCTGTGTAGTAATCTATCATGCAGATCACTTTTTAATAGCTATCTCTATTTGTTGGATTTTAGTTTGTTTTCAACTTCTCACTAGAGAAATTGCCATGAACATTCTTTTAGGTTTCGTTTATGATTACTTGCTTAGATGTAAAAACATAAAATGAAAACTTGCAGGCATTTGCTTTCCTACTATGAGTTTGTTTTCCTGAGAAGTTGTGCCAATTTTAACACATATAAGTGCTCTATAAGAAGGCCTGCTTTTTCACATGCTTGCTGATAAATATTAATTTTTTTTTCATTCTTGACAATCTGATGAACTATAAATTAAGTAACTCATTTTATTTGTATTTCTCAAAGGTCTATTAAAAAACAAAATTAATTCATTCTCAATGTTTGCTATTGACCTTTGTCTTTTTAAAATTTGATCTTTAAGGATTATGATCATTTTAAGGGTTGTTATTTCTTCCAATAAATGCTGTTTCTTTTCTAACTGACTATATGAGTCACAATTATATAGAAAAAAGGTACAAAGTATGAGTTTCATGCTTCCTTTTATTAAATCTGAATGTGTATTAATTTTGTATTCAGTCCTGTAGTTCTGACAAAATACTGTTTTATTCTGTATTGAACATGTGCCTTGAGGATTTTAGTCTATCGATTTAAAGTTTTAGTTCCTCTGATACAACTGTGATACATATCCCAAATAAAAAATACTCATAGAGAGTCGTAGAAGTCTGCACTTGTTCAAAGACAGACGCCTCCACTGAGGATCTCCAGGAAGGTGGGCATACATAGTATTACATCACTTTTTACTAAATACTTACAATTCTACATCCAATATATCAGCAATCCCATCAGCTCCACATTAAAAAAATACTGAAAATTCAATTATTTCTCATCAAACCCATTTCACTACCAAGTCATGATCTGCTCTCTTCCTGGTTTATCACAAAGGACTCATAATTAATCATCTAGCTTCTGTCTTACTCATTATAGCCTACTGTCAATGACTGCCAACTGTTCAGTAAACTGTTAAACATCAGATCACAACCTTCTGCTCAGAGCCCATCTGGCTGCCCAGATCAGCTGAAGTAACAGCTAAAATCATCTCAGGAGCTTTAAGGCCCTGTTTAAGTTCCACCTGACACACACCCATTAGCTCTCAGATATTTCCTATCTGACCCCAGCTCCCTCGGTTCCTGCCCCACTAGTGTCCCTTCTGTCTCTCAAACATGTCAAACTCCTGCTCGACATGTTTGCATTGAATCTTTCTTCAGTCTGGATGCTCTATCTACAGAGGCTCTTGCTAAGAGAAGGTACAGTCCTTTGTTACCTGCTCTTTGTTCTCATTTGTTGAACTTACCCCCACAGTACTTATCACCATCTAACAGTATATATATGTATATATTATCATTTTGTTTATTGTCTATCACTCCCATTAGAATGTAGCTCCAGAAGAATAGAGACATCTGTTTATTGTTTGCTATACTCACTATTGTATTCTTAGCATAAGCCTGGCATTAACACTCCCTTGAACGACTGAATAAATACCTGAATTTCTGCTATTTTCCTCTAAGTAGTATTTTTTGGATATAAATATCACTAGTCCTAAACATTCCAAGCTTAACTTTATATGCTTTCCCACTCTAATCTGATGTTTAATTAGCTTCGGTTTTTATTTATTAAATGTTTTTATATCCAGATAGAGAAGAAATCTTATCATAAGGTTCCACAAACATTTATTAGCGTTACTGATCTTGACCATATTTTAACAGGAACATGACTATATAAACCAGAAAGTTTGTAAATACCATCATTATTCTGAAGTCAAATGTTACCAAATTCTTCAGTTAAATATTTTGTAGACTTCTTACATCCGGTACAGCCAATCACTCTTGCAATATGCCATACCTCAAAACGTGTTCTTGATAGTTTCCCTTGAGATAAATGAACTTACAAAGTAGTCTGTCTCCAGTCAAATTTTAACAATATTTATCAAATAGAATCAACTCTTCCATGTGGACATGCAGTTGTAAGATTCTTACAGGTGTTAAATTTAGCAAAATATTGTAGACTTGGACCAAACAAACAAAAAATATTATCCAACAGTCATATTCAGAGGGGAAACTGAGAATTCTGGTATTTCTAAGTTTATATATGGTAATCGTATGGTCCATAAAATCTTTGTGTCCTAAAATATATCACCAAATGCACACTAGAGAAAACTAATGAGAACTACTGTACTGAGCATTGTTGTGATTACCCATTGTCCTCGATAACCTGTATTCCCAGTTAGAACATCCTCTATTCCTTTCAGATGCTCATAAAAACAAAATACAGATCTTGTTTTTGTTTTGCCACTCTGCATTTAGCCTCTAACCTCTAAGATGTGACCATTTCATGATTTGGAAGCAATGTATAAAATCAAACACTTTATTTTTAAAGTGATTACCTTGCATACTAATAGCTTTAACTTTATGTTCAATTTAAAGTATCTTTTCATTAAAATGATTGCTTGCCAAATAAGAATCAGAAATAATATGTAATATATGGCTTTAGGAAGTTAGAATGGCTAATTTGAATCTTATTGTCTAATCAAAGTATTTATGTGAGGATTTCAAAAGATAAGTTTAGTGCAGTGTTTTCTAAACATTAGCTCCTCTATAAAATCCTCCTGCAAAAGTGCTTTTAAAAAATGTTTTTATTGCATAACCCTATGACCTGTTTTTCTTCTCTTCATGCAACTCAGATATTCTTTTCCTTTATAACACCAGACTGTTTTTCCTCCCCAGATGTCCCTCATGTTGGTCTGCTATCCTGGTGCCCTGATATCTTTTTAGTAATAAATCACATACCTTTAGCTTTTTTTTAATGTACATAAGCTTTAAATATTCATATATGCTCTATAAAATATCATGAGGTTTTTATCAAAAAGAATGGTGGTCATTAATTCTGCATATCAAAGTGGAATGCGTCATCCCAAAGCAAGATATAAGCTCACACAGTGCATAAAGACAACTCTTGTTTGCTTCAGCCAGGAGCATATTTTATGGGAAAAAATTTTTAAACAGACCATTAACAAATACTTCCGTTCTCTCCTCAATCTCTTTGAGCTATGTGTATGAGCAGAACTGTAAGGAATTTTCAGTGACTCATTCCTAGTTTTGGCCTTGCTGGCATTCTGTGAAGTTGTGTATATTAAAACCTCTAAATAGCACTCAGAAAAGCCTTGCTGGTAGAGCTGGTCGCTTGCACCTATCAAAAATGTCAGATGCTTTTTTCGAACTCTATCGCTAGCAAACAATATTGCATAGTTATTAAAATACAGAAATTAACTACAAAATCTGCAAGTGGCGAGCAGTGTTGTAAATCAAGTAAGCAATTAGCATGAGATTTTTTAAGTGACTGAATACAAATTCAGAATTATGAAGTTATCTAATAACCCGACAAGTGATGTGAATAAATCTTTGCTAATATGAAAATTATCAACCACTGAAATATTCTTTTCTACAAGTAGGTCTATGGATCCTTGCACTAATGCACTTAGATTGATAAACTACAGGCATTCTGTGAAAACTTCGTTTATTCCAGTTGCTGAAGATTGTGCTTAGTGTCATCCAAATGATCAGCAAATCAAAATCTGCAATTTGTTTTCATTTAATAGGCAGACAAGTATTCACCAGTTTAAATTCAGTCCTATTAATACTCCTTGAAATTAACTGCTAGAAAATGAACAAATTTTAAAGTCATGACTTTATAATTTCTCTTTCCCCCTCCCCCTGCACCTTTCCTTATGACTCAAACCACCTAATACACATTGGAAGTATATATTAAATAGGCACAGGTCATAATCTCCTGTCATGCGTGCTGTTGCAAAGGACCCCTAGTTCTCACTTCTGCCACAATCCCTTCTACATTCTGCTCTCAAAATTACTTTCTGTTTATGCTATTCCCCTTCCATAAAGCTCTAGTTCCCTGCAAAATAAAAGGGAAAAACCTTAATATAGTATCAATGCCCTCCATTATCTGGTCCCACTTAGCATGCTTTTACTTTATTTTTCCTTATATTGCAAAGTAACACACATACAGAAAAGAAAAAAAAACTTAAACCTTTATTAATGAATAATAAAACATCAGGGTAACAACTACCCAGACCAAAAAGTAGAATACCATCACTTCTGCTGGAGCCATCTTTCTGTGTGCATCTTTCTCTTATCCCTAGCATCCAAGAGCTAACTACCCAGAGGTGATGACTTACTTGATTTTCTTTATAGTTCTTTCATTAAAGAACGTATGAATCCTTATGTACATAGTTAATTTCACCTGTTTTTTAGCATTACAAAAATGAAAGCAAGCTGTTTTGAGTATTGCTTTTTTTACTTAATATTATTCTTTTAAAGTCCATACACGTTATTGTTTATAGTATAGTTTTTTAAAATTTTAAGTGGTTATTACATTGCATCCATATACCAATATATTTATGTGTATTATATTTATCTTTTCCATGTTGGACATTTGGATTTTTAAGTTACAGTTTTGGACTACTACAAATAATGTTGCCATAAACATTCTTAGGCATATATTTTAGCTCTCAACATTCTCTAGAATTTATTCCCAAGTAATAAAATTACTATGACATTACTACACATATTTTCCTATGAAATAATTGCCTATTTAACACTCAAAAACAGGCAAAATTAACTTGCTTATAAATATCTTCCTTCTCTCCTAGATATAGGAAAATTTTTTCCAAAGTAGTAGTACCAATTAAACATCTGCAAGAGTTAATAATACCTCCTATTTCTTCATATTCTTAACAATATTTGAGAGAATCAGACCACCTCTCTTTCCACTTCTCATCTCTTCATTCTTGCTATAGCAATATCTATTTGTTTATTCCTAGTATGGGGAAAATGGAAGTTCCTATGGCCAGGATCCTCACCTGACCCTTACTTAACTACTTGATGATGTACTTCGCCTACTGCTAGGCCAATGTTCCCACACCCATTGGCAATAAGCCATTATTGACTGAGTCACTATATAAAGAGCTCCACCCAGTGCTCTTGGTGGAGGCAGAAACAGAGTTGGATTATAGACCTGCAGACTGCTGGATGCAGATGTGATTCTAGTGCTCAACCTACTGCCTGACAATAAAGCCCAGTATAAACCCTTTTACCCCAAATACGTTCCATTGTCATTTCTTGGTCTCACCAAATCCATAGTGAACCTGCCTGGGGCTGAAAACCACAGGTGAGACACCTGGGTTATTAATTCTGTATAGGTCACTAACTCTCTCTTCATCTCTTTCTAATCTACTGATAAACTCATTTAGTTTTTAACATTGGTTATTGCTTTTTCTATTTTCTAAATCCTGTTGAATTCTTTTTTAAATTATGTAATGACACTTACTATAGTTTCCAATTTCCTGCCAATATAAAAGTGCCCTGCATTTCTTTAAATATAGTAATCTTAATTTTTGTAATATGTACCTAAAAATTTTAGTGTCTTAGTTTTCTTGAAAAACCTACTTCTGTTGTATATTATTTCTGATGTTTCTACATATGAGATGTAATTTCCTCTCAAATGTTATTTTTGACTTTTGTTTTGGACATTGTGTGAAACAATTATTTGAAGGAATAATGTAAGACCTAAAATTAACACTTTCCTCTAGAGAGGATTATTTTTTCGTCTCTCAGGCATCCAGAGTCTCTACCAGTTTTATACCACCTTAAATTATGTTAAAATTTGAGACAAATTATGGAATCCTACATTTTAATTCATAGATTGAAAAATTTGAGGTATAGATTTTAATTCATAGATTGAAAAATTTGAGGTACAAAGAGATAAAGTTGAAATAAAATGAATAAGTGTGACATGATCTTCTGTAATTCTGTGTGTACTTGAGTTGAAAATTTTGTTCCTTATTTTTCCTATCTATTGGAATAGTGCATAGCTGGTAATCCCAAAAATGGTGGTTTTCATTTTTTACAGTTTCCATTATATTTCTCTGGTGCTTTGCTTATACCAGTTACAGTGTGGGTTGCTTCTGTTTTGCTTTATATTTTTTGAGTATATGGCTTTTCCAAATACTAGGTTATATTTATTTTAAGAGTGGTGCCTATGATTTTTAGCACATCTCTTACTATACTGAGTGTAGTAACTTGATGCTGTAGCTGCTCAATGCATGTTAAATGGATGAATCAATGAGTAAATACATTTTGGACATAAGTGCATAGATAAAAGTGATTAAACCAAGCTCAGTACTGCCATAGAGAAGGAACAAGTATCATTTCTACTATAGGTCCCAGAGCTTCAATCTAATTTCTTCCACTATGTTTACCTGTCCAATATATTGGCTGATTGTCCTCATAAAGCACAACTGGTCTGAGGTAGAATTTATGAATAATGATCCAAATCTGGAATAGAGCTAAGGAACAAAGCTTAAAGACATTGATCTTGAAGATAAGTGATAGGATGTAAAAAGGGTTTATTTAGGGCATAAAATTTAAAAAGCATGTTCATCAATAGTTCATCAACCCTCTTAAAAAGAACCCTTAGTGGGAACCCTCCTACACTGCTGGTGGGAATGTAAATTAGTTCAACCATTGTGGAAAGCAGTATGGAGGTTCCTCAAAAAACTCAAAATAGAAAAACGATTTGACCCAAGAATTCCACTTCTAGGAATTTACCCTAAGAATGCAGCACTCCAGTTTAAAAAAGACAGATGCACCCCTATGTTTATCGCTGCACTATTTACAATAGCCAAGATATGGAAGCAACCTAAATGTCCATCAGTAGATGAATGGATAAAGAAGATGCAGTACACATACACAATGGAATATTACTCAGCCATAAGAAAAAAGAAGATCCTACCATTTGCAACAACATGGATGGAGCTAGAGGGTAATATGCTCAGTGAAACAAGCCAGGCAGAGAAAGACAAGTACCAAATGATTTCACTCGTATGTGGAGTATAAGAACAAAGGAAAACTGAAGGAACAAAACAGCAGCAGAATCACAGAACCCAAGAATGGACTAATAGTTACCAAAGGGAAAGGGACTGGGGAGGATGGGTGGGAAGGGAGGGCCAAGGGCGGGGAAAAAGAAAGGGGGCATTATGAATAGCATGTATAGTGTAGGGGGCACAGGGAGGGCTGTGCAACACAGAGAAGACAAGTAGTGATTTTACAGCATCTTATTACGCTGATGGACAGTGACTATGAAGTGGTATGTGGGGGGGGACGTCGTGAAGGGGGGAGCCTAGTAATCATAATGTTCTTCATGTAATTGTAGATTAATGATATCAAAATATAAAAAATAAATAAATAAATAAATAAATAAAAGAACCCTTAGTATAACCATTGCTATTCATTATCTTTAATCAATTTTATCTGATGTTACTAGGACCAGATTTTGACAACAGACCTCTGAAAGAGATCTACTTGCCTAGGGATTTACTTATAAAATTGGAATTAAAAATTACTTTGAGAGGAAAATTTAGCATATTAGGGAAATAATTTAGCATACTGAACAATCATTCTAAAGAGATATGAGTAAAAAAGAAAAAAACATTAATATTTCATATAAAAAATACACTGGGATATTGTTTTGCCACATAGACCACTTAGCTCTGCAATACAATTAATTATTATTCTTAATTGTTGTGTCATTCTAAAGAGTGGTATTCAACTTCCTGATGATTTAATTGTTGTTAAACTTAAGAGATTTTTTACATTTTTCAAGACCATGGTTAAATAGAGAATATATACGTCCAAAGTTATTGGTAGAGGAACCAGTCAAATATGATCTTCCATGGATCATCTTTTCATTGGTTTATCAATGGAAAGACATTCAAAATATAGAAATGAATGAATTATGTAAAAGGAAATAAGGACATGCTTTATTGCCAGAATTTACAACTTATTATAAATAATCAGTGCCCAATTAATTATAGAATTTCCTAACCTAATTTACATGCTCTCTGAATATGATCTGATTTCAGAATTTCTTTAATCTGTTCTGATTTTAATGACTTCATGACTTACTTCAGAGTGTTTGTGCAATCCATAGTCATTGGCTAGGTTATATTTTGTCCAAACAACCAAATGAACAATAGCAAATTCTGCCAAATATCTCTAAGATTATTATACATTTAAAAATATAAAATTACTTGGAATCATTAAGATGTTCTATATTTTATACATAATATTAAAGGATTGATTGAATTTTTAGTTTTCACTCATTTGATGTCATTTAGTTAAGCAATTCAGTATTATTAGAACCTGTCATCTATTGATCAATCAATGTTCATTAGCATCAGTTATTACTATAAAAGGAAAAAAATCAAGAGCCTAACAACAAAAGATTTAAATGTCTTTTTTTCTTACATTCTAGAACTCTAGAGTTAGTCAGAATCTGGTATAACATTTCAAGCATCAGTGAATAGACTCCTCTCTTATTTCCTTACGTGTGATCTAAAACTGTTACCAGAGCTCTAGCCGTTATGTGTTCATTCCAGCTGGAAGGAAGTAGAAAGGACACAAAAACAGCTGTACAAAACATCTGCCTACACAGCATTGGCCAGAGTTAATCGCATGGTCTCACCTTGCATAAAGGGAGACTATGGATTATCATTGTTCTTAGTAGTGCTAAAATTATATATATATAATATATAAAATTATTGCTATATGTAATTATATATAATATAAAAATAAAGTAAATGTATATTTAATATATGCAATTAATATAAAAAATACATTTAATATGTAAATATTAAGCATATTTTAGCATATTTAATATATACATACATATATATTATTGCATAAATATATTTAATATACAATTAGTGAAGAAAAGAATAACAGCTACTGGAGAACAATTAGCAGTCACCTCCTTTATCTACCTATTCATTTACTGATTTATTTTACTTTAAGGTAAGATATTGACAGTTGTACAAGACTAAACTTAAACAGAAAAACACCAGTACTTTAGAAAAATACGATTTAAAAACATTGCAAATACTAATATCAACATAGTTGTTGGTGATGAGCATCAAGCATAGAGCTGACCTTCTGGATATCCAAAGTGAAAAGAGATACTCAAATCACTAAATAAATTATTTTTATTATTTAAAAAAAAGGATTATTGAAGCATGATGAAGTTGTCTTGGCTCTGAACAGTTCAAAATTTATTTCATGATAAGTTTTAGGAAGAAACTGAATGTTATGGTGGATAACATCCTATAATAGATACAGTGATTTTATTTTATAAGGCACTTTACTTAGTGTCTAAGTAAAAGTCAAAAGCAAAGTATTATTTTATATCTCAGTGAAGGCTGATCTGTGAGTTCCTGAGGAAAAATGATACAAGGGTAAAATATTTTTGATATTCTGGCTTAGACTCAGGATAGATTTTAACCTGCCCAGAGGGCTGGATGGGCTATATACACTATGAATGGTTATCTGTAAATATTACTGCTCCTGTAAGATTTCTGAACAAGTTTTTGAAATTAAGGAATAGGTTAGCTAATTTTCTGTGGTCTGCCAGCATGTTGCAAACAAGCTAAGCCCTCTCAACTCCAGGTTTTCTAAAAAGTGAAAGGGGCCTATTTGTTAAGCGTAAAAGGACAAAAATGCAAAATGGCAAAATAGGGGGAAGGAAAAATCAATTTGCTGAATTTACTAAATTATACAATTTATCAAAAAGTTAAGTGAATATCTCATTGCAGTAGTAGAGAAGCTATTTTTGCAATGAAATTTGTGTTTATATCCAAGTTTCAAAATTACTTATCAAATAACTCCCAGTATAAATTTTAGCAAAATATGTGTTCTTAGAACTTTATTTTATCTTTTCAGAGACTTTTATATATATTACATGTGCTAACACATTATTTTACATATTTTTGAAGTATATATATATATATATATAAACTACCTGAAAATAAATACAATAAATTTATGGTTTCTTAAATATGGTTTTATTATTGATGAATTTTATTTTGATCCCAAGATAGCAAGGAAAATGAATTCATGTTCCCTGAAGATTTGTAGTCACTTTCATCTGATTTTTGATATAGTAGAAATTAAATGAGAGATGAAAAGAAATTGGGTAATTAAACATTGTTTAGTATGTTTGCATTAATAACGCATAAGTTATACTTGTAAGTTAATTCTCTTGAAGTGCAAAAGCAATTTTTAGGCCATTTGTAAGCAAAGCTCTTTGAAGAATTAATCTTTGCTTTAGGAAGCAATATAGATCAATATCAAGGATTTCTCTTATTTCCCATATAGGAAGAACCTTTTGTAATGGTCTCTGAAAATGTCTTGGGTAAACCGAAGAAATACCAAGGCTTCTCCATTGATGTTTTGGATGCCTTATCTAACTACCTGGGTTTTAACTATGAAATTTATGTTGCACCGGATCACAAATATGGAAGCCCACAAGAAGATGGGACATGGAATGGACTGGTAGGAGAACTGGTATTTAAGGTAAACATTTATTTATTTATCTATAATGTGTCTAAAGGTTCAACTATAACTTCTAGAAGCTATTTCATATAAAAATTCTCAGCAAATACTACTTTATGAACTTTGTGGAAAGAAAAAGTGGTGAAAAAAATAAAGCTAAATTTTAAAATATTTCCTAAAATAGAAAACTATCTAGTACAAGGCTTCACCTTTGCCAAACTTATACTCCAAATATTTTGTCAGTACATGATACATGATGAAGTCACAATGCAATTTACAAACACTATTCACATCATTTTTCTTTAAATGCAATGTTATTTGATTACTTAGGAGCTAATCATTTAGTTTTGGGGTCTAAGTAGTATAGATCTGTCCTTATATTTCTCCTTGTTCTTTCAGTTCTTAGAGAGGTGTTTAAACATCTCTATTTTATTTCTGTCAGGTTTTGCTTCATCTTTTAAAGGTCTGTTATTAGGAGCATACATATTTTAATTATTATGTCTCTCTGATGAATTATTCAGTTGTTAGGCTTAGGTTTACAATTTACTATTTGATTCATATGACCCATTTGTACCCTCTGTTATGACTGCTTTCGGTTAATCTCCAGTCCAATTTTCAAGCTGCATAATTTTAAAATTTGATCCAGCATTTACAATTGTTATTTTTTGTTGGGTTAATCTAATAAAAACTATTCTATCATTGCCAGAACTGGAATTTTTCCTGAAATGCCTAAGAGTATTCAAAAACTAAGGGATCTAAGTTGTTTCTGAGAGATGGAGAAGAGAAATAATGAAAGGTTTTGAAGTCAGTGGTAGGAAAAATAATGAACCTGTTTTTATATCCAGTAAAGCCTTAGAATTTGATTTATTTAATAATCCAATTACATGTGGAATTTTAATTGAAAAACATTAAAATAAATATTTTAATAGGAAAGGGGGATGATCAAACTCATCCCTCTTATTAAAATCATGACAACTTACATTATATTCTTTTATAGTGAACTCACAAACCCAATGTTTTGCCTTCATACTTCTGAGGGATTCTGCATGATCGGAACCCAGATAAGCAATGTTAAAATAATAATAAAGAAAAGAAAAAAGCATTATACAAGTTTATTTTATAGAAATAATAGATAAAATTCTTGATGAGTTATGCTAACAAACTTCACTTACTAAATGCAGGTTAAAGATAAAAAACATTAGTGTTAGTCTAATGTTGGTGCTGTTTTTAATTTTGTGTGTTTGCTCCAGTTGTTAAATTTTTATACTTGCTTCCTCACCTGTATAGTGAGGAGTACAATATGTTCATGGAAAGATCACTTACAACTATATACATTTTTTAAAACACTTCAAGAATGTATCATGTAACAACCACACACAAGTAATAATATGTTATTTTTCATAAAGAATCAATTAAGTTGTTTTCATTTGCATGTAAGAACGTATGTCATTATGATATGAGAACATAATCCATTTACAAAGCAAAAATTTAGGCTTAAAGAAGCTAACTGACAAATGTATGATTTTTAGCTAGAAAAACAAGAGAATTATTTATTGCAACAGATTTTTTATTTTATTTAAGCAGATACTTAGCCATTCTAACTAGGCTCTGAGAAATACTTGGGTATTTCTCAGGTGGCAGAGGATAAGGCCTACATCAAATTTTGTTAAAGCAGGCAGAGAGATAGGAAGAAAATTGAGAGAATGTGGTATCATGCTAAAGGAAGATAACATTTTAAGAAGGAAAGGGCAGTTAATATTAGAGGATGACTGCCAGTATGCTGAGGGTACTTAACATTCTCCTTAGCTTTATGCTGACTTATCAGTAGACATATAAGTTCCAGCAATTAAAAATGTCAATTCAATTATACAAGTGATAGTGTAGTAAAACAGTATAAAGTAATTTAGCTTATTCAACAAGATTCATCATTCTGGAATTCCTGTCAGACTTATTTAACCCTGTAAAGCAAAACAACACTATTGCGATGGCATGATCATGTTATGACAGAGCTCTAGAAAAGTGAGCTTATTACTGTTACATGCTTTCTACTAGTGTGGACATTTTTCATGAATCTAACTATATTTTAAATAATAATAAATATTGCCACTGAATAGCTCCATAAAAGACAATAAATAAGACTTCTAAGATTAACAAGATTGTCTACCCTCCTAAGGGAAAAGTAAAACTAAAAGAATGTTTCCTAAAGTCTGTCATGATATGGACAGACCATCAAATTAAAAGAGCCAAATGAGAAGTTTCTGAATTCATATGATGTTCCACATTGATTTCCATGGGCAGCACCAATGCATCGGAGTTCTGTTATCTTAAGTTAAAGGGCTTTCCTGTTAAAACCAGACTCAGAAGTTCAGTGCGTATGTAATTTTTAGAGAAGAAAATCCAGCCAGAGAGAGTAAATAACTGCCTAAATGTATAAAAGGAGTCTATATAAAAACTAAGAATGTGGCAAAGTCTTCTCCATTCCTCATCTGCCTCGCTGCTTTTATAACTTTCTGCAATTAATATGCTCTTAGAATATAACAGAATACACGTCTGGGCAAAATATCTTTCAATGTAAAATAGATAAGTGATAGACATGTTCTACTCAGTACAGGAAAAATTAAGAGTGAGTAATGTGACTGATAAGTTATTTTCTCCCTATTTAAAAGAGAAGAGCGGAATTGAGAAGAATGGAGAACTTTACACAGGAAATAAGTACAGCAAGTTTAGGATAGAAGTGCAAAAGTTTACGAAGATTATGAGTTATACAGCTGCATGTTCTATTATTTGGCTCCTTCTTTGGGTAGCACTCTAAAGTCATCAGCTTTCAAATTGGGGTACTACTACCTAAGGAGAACAAGACTTTTTAGGGGACAAACCAACCCAGTTAGCTTGATAGGAAGTTATTTACATATTCTCGATTCCTGTAAGTAATCTTTCCTATAAATGATCTGCCTGAAAACATGACCCTGGCATTTCTTATTTCCTTCATTCTTTATGCACTCATCTTCTTCTGCTTTATAAAATAAGGTCATATCTTTCATGTATGCAGTCTTTTTAAGGAACATGACTCTGAAGTAAATATTCTCTGAAGCACCAAACTGAGGGACAATGGATGCACTGGTGTCACTATAATCCTTTTATAAGTCAGGTGGTTTCACCTAAAAAAACAAAAGCAAAGGTAAAAGAGAAAGACAACCTAATGAAATTGTCAAATGCTGGATCATTAAACATTTTTTTGATGATAGTTCACAGTGGTTTTCCACATAAAGCAAGAAAGGGCTTCAAAGAATTAAATGACTTTGCTAAAAGACAGACAAAAACTCCTTCCATCTTCATCTATTCATTCATATGAACAAGATTTCTATAAAATGACAAAATATAGAATGATGCTTACCCCTATGTCATTCAAGCCATATTAAATAGTGATTCAGTGGATATTTGACTCAATTGAAAAATAATAGCTCTATCCATATCATAAAGAGCTGCATTTCTAATAAAATTCCACTTTTATGACTAATGAATCAATATATCATATACTACTATAATGATGACACAACCCAGAAGACATATTTTACACCTAAAACTTTATGGTCGCAGGTTATTCAATAAAGATTGAGTAACACAACACACATATATCAGAATCCAGTCTGGAAAACAGAAGTCACTCTGGAATTTCAAAGAGAAGAGATTTAGTACAGGGATTGATTACAAAAATGTTAGAGGGAATAAAAAACAAAAGAGAAGAAGTGAAATAAAGATATCAGGACCTACTAGTGTGCCAGCTGATGAGAGGACCCATCAGCCAGGGCACCTCTGCCCTTGCTGCTGGGGCCAGGAAGCCCCACTCACCGGCTCTGTGACAGCCACTGAAATAGCCATTTACAATGGGCAGCTCTCCTCTGCTGCCCTCGGACACCCTCAACAGTTCACTCTGGTGAAAATTAAGAGGCAGCTGGATGGCAAAAGAGCCTGAGAAATGTAGTTTGCAGATTCCCATCCCTGTGAGACTCACAGTGTATAACAGAGGAAAAATGGTAGGTGTAGGGTTGAGACAACAGGTAAGTGACCAGTTTTGTCTACAACTTGCACGCTTTTCAATTGTCTAAAACAAGTATGAATTTAATATGTCAATCATAAATGTGAAGAGGTACATACTTGAAAAATTCCTTTGGGGGTTATATGAAGAAAAGAGTTTATTTCTACACCCTAACTGATATCACGTGATTAATGATATGACAGAAGCTTCACCCCACAGAAAGCAGATTAATGGTGGAATAAAGCTATAACTCAGAAGATGGAAAGGAGGGAAAAACAGGTGTAAAATTGGCATAAAGTATTTATACTTAACATGCAAATAATTTGTAGTAATGTTTCAAAATTAAAATAGCCCTACTTAGAATCCTATCTTCAATTTCTGAAATTCTAGAACAACACTGGGCTTTTCATCACTGCTCCTACACATGCAGTTTCACAAAGGTAGAGAACCTTTTCAAAGTCAGATATATCATAATAATGAAATTGATAATAATATTCTGTTAGTGACTATACTGCCAAAAATGTCATTTCCTGAGAAACAAAAGAAGAAATTGCCTGCATGAACTACACAGGTTTCCTCATTTTTAGTGGTTCACATGAATGGCAAAAAAGAGCTTGGCAATTTTTCAGTTTTATATGGTGTCTTGCCAATGGATTTCAGCCCCAGGAAAGTTTGCTATGGATTCAGTGTGACCATAGAAAATGACAGCAAAACGTTCTTGGGGTGAAAGGGTTATACCCAACTTTATTTCCAGGTGGCAGGTCAGTCACTAGATCCACATTCACTCAGAGCGAGTCTGCAGGCAGCAAGCCAGTCTCTGCCTCTGGGCCCCTCTGTCCACATAGCTGTCCCACACAGCCGTCCTCTGGGCCCCTCTGTCTGCACAGCCATCCTCTGGGTCTCTCTGCATGCACAGCTGTCCTACACAGCCATCCTCTGGGCCTCTGTCCTTGGTGTTGCCACCACTCCAGCCTCTGCTCTGCTCTCCTGCAGCCTTGCAGCCCTGCCCCCTTGTCATGCCCAGAGCACTGGGTGGAGCTCTTTTTAAAGAGTCAACAGCCATGTAGTGCCCACAGGTGTGCAGTGAGCTAGTCAGCCAGGGCCAGGTGAGAATCCTGGCCACAGATACTCTCATTTTATCACATACGGTAAATATATTTCCTTTATTGTTATTTTAATTCATTGATGCATTCACCATACAAAACCTATATTTACCTGGGTGTTTTATTAATATTTTTAAAACATAATCAATTAACAAGTATTAATGCCTTGGTCATGGCACCGTGAAGGAATGCAAGTAAGGGTAAGAAAAGAACATCTAGAACACATTTCATTAATGGTCTCTACTCGCCTTACACTGTTAGGCACTGGGGACACAAGATGAATAAAACAAGGTTCGTGCCCTTAAGAACCTCTTTGCTTTACTTAATGGGAAACAGATGTTAAACTAGATACTACAAAACAATGCAGTAAGTGTGCAGTTAGAGGCATGCATGGAACACTGGGAAGCCATGAGGGTAAAGGAAGGGCAAACTTCCTAGGAGAAGATGTGTATGTTAATGATGTAATAGCAAGTAGTAATCATCTAGGTAAAGTGGGATCGGTTGTTATCCAAAGCAAGGCAAAAGAACATAAGGCAAAGGCAGAAAGGTGAAAAGTAGCATGGCAGGCAGACCAAGAAAGAGGACTTTGTAGTGCTCTAAGCAATAGGTGATGAGAAATCTGTCCTGAGAAATTAATAATGTGGGTGGGGTGAAAAATACAGAATTAGAGACATAAAGAAGGTAGGATCAACAGAAATTATTAACTAAAGTGAAGGGAAGGGAGGAGTCAAGAATAATTCTTGGGTTCAGAGTATGAATAAATATGAGGATAGGGAAAGAGATTGCTAAAAATGATTTAGAAAGGAAAGGGATGAGGTCAACTTAGAACAGGGTGTGCTGGATGTGTCTGCAGGGTGTTCACAGATATATAGGAGTCCGAAGATCACTGAGATTGCCCAGTTAGAGGCATACACCTGGGAGTCGTCAGCCTATGCATGGTAGTTCCTGAGCTTGCTCAAAAGGAAACACATGGTAAGGAGATGACCAGGATTCAGGATGACAGCCTGATGAAGGCCACACCGTTTAAAAATTGCCATTTAAGAAAAAGAAGCATTTATGAAGAAGAAACAAGTGAGAATAAGTCAGAGAATCATGACTGAACCGCAGAAGAGGTCAGTTAAACTAAAAGAGTTTCAAAAAATAATCTAAGACTAGCAATGCCAGAAATACCTAAGTCATAAGGACTGTCGAATGTCCAGGAGGCTGGCTCTTTGGAAGTCTTTGGTGACCTAAGGCAGAGCTGTTTCAGTTGCCTGGAGGAAAAGAAGCCAGATTGTGGAAGACTGGACAAACTTGGAAGTGAAAAGGTGGAAGTAACATGTGTCTATACTGTTCTTTCAGAAAGCTTGCGTGGGGAAGAGAAGAAAGTGATAATAGTTGAAAGGGTCATTTTTCTGGTGGAGCTTTTGTTGTTTCATTTATTTTTAGATGAAGAGAAAACTGAGTATAATTATAAACAGAGGGAAAAAATAAAGAGAATTTAATATAAGCAAAGCGAGCTAATAAGTGAGGAATAAAGATCCCAGGGAAGATAAAATAAAAGCTTAGATTGAGAATTGATTTTTAGCAGGGTAAAGTTGGTTCTTTGATACTGAAAAAACTATGAGCATGTGTCTGTTAATCCTTACATCTATAGGTCAGAGGTTGGAGGTTGAGGAAGATCGTATCTCATTGCTTCAAATTTCTTGATAAATTTGAAATCTGTTGACAGTAATGGACACAGGTAATATGTAACTCTACAGGAGAGTGGGACTCTTTGAAATAGATTTTGAAGAAAGTGATGGTGACTGCTATATAAAAATAGATAAAAAGGTAGATCGGTCATGCATAGGACTGAGCTGAAGTTTATGTAAGACTAACACTTTTTATTGCTACTACTCTGCATAATAGTGTGATTTTCTTCAGCTGTCCAAGTGTAGATGTCCCAGTATAAGAGAAGAGAGATTAAAACATCTACATCAAGGTTGAGATATGGTAGATGAACTTGGCAAGGAAATCAAGTGAGAGGAAAGAAAAGCTAAAATGTGCAAGGATGCATGGTCCTGACTGGGAGATAGACCTGGATAAAATTAAGGAAAAATTAATCAGAATGTCAATATGAGGTTGAAAATCAGGTGAAGTATAAGTGAAGCTGTAAAAGAGCGAGTAGGATAGAAAAAGGTCACCAGAACCTGAAATGTAGAAGTTCTAGGGAAGAAATGTTGTCGACCTTCTGGATCATGGCAGAATATTAGAGGACACAAAAGGAACTGGCCAAATGACCCAAAATGGGGCAGAAGAAGGAGGGCTGAGTAGGTGGCACACAGGAGCTGTGAAGCTATTCTGTCTGAGACTGTAATGGTGGATACATGACATTATGCATTTGTCAAAACCCATACAAAGAATGAACCCTAATACAAATTACAAGCTTTAGTTAATAATAACATATCATATTGGCTCATCAATTGTAACAAAAGTACCACACTAATATAAGATGTTAATAATAAAGAAATCTGTGCTGGGGGACAGGGAGCATGCCAGGGAGATTGGGTAGAATATGGAAATTTTTTGTACATTATGCTCAATATTTCTGTAAACCTTTATAAATAAGTCCATTTTTTTAATGGCTCAGAATTATTGTTATAAGGGATGTCTACCTTGGTACTGAAATCTGTTAGAAGATTAATAGATTTTGGGGTAAATAGGAATATTTAGCCAGATCTCAAAGTTTTCAGTGCGTGAGAAAATATTGTGAAGTCTGTCTGATGGTGATAAGACAAGTCTCCCTCAGAAAGCATACATGTAATTGATAAACAAAACAAAATGGAAGTAGCATGCGTAGAGTCCACCAATAAAGAAGAGAGATCAGGTTCCTTGAGTATCTGAGAAAACTGACAAAACTTCACAGCTTCTTGTAAACGACGTAAGTGATGGAAGTGAGTTCTCTTTCCATGGAAACTCACCATAAAGATAAATTTTTGCCCAAAGCATCCTCAAGCTCTTGATCTTTTTCTGTGCTGCCTGGATTCCTCCCCATTCCTACCCTCCATGGTGCTGCACATGGATAGTGAATTATTGCTGTAGAAGGTCATGGCACTTGGCTGGCTGAGTTCACTTCCACACCACAGTAGCTAATGTCCTCAACAGGCCTCCACCTCAAGTGCTGAGGTAGGAGTGGCTCAGTGGAAACACCTGAAGCAAGCACGGGAGGATGCTGACTCCCCAAAAAAACTGAGATGCTGTCATCAGAAGATGGAGAGAATGAATACTACGTAGGCAAAACAAATCTCCAGAGGTTTAAAAATAATGGAAAAAGAACAGGGAGACTATTAGTAGTTACATGTATGCAAAAATGAAAATCATTTGTAAATCAAAACCTGTAGTAATCACATTAAATTACAAACAATATGTCAGAAAATATTTTCACAAGTATGATGAATTGGTAGCACCACTGCTTCACTGCTGCATGAGGAAGTCATTCAATCCATGAGAAGATACTGAAGCCCCAAGAGGAAAGGTATAAAAGATAGGAATTAGGATTTCAAAAGAGGAAATTGAGAGACAATATAAATCTAAAAGGAAATCTCCTGTAGTGGAGAAGGGCATTAATAAGTAACAATATATATAAGGTAAGTAAATGAAATATGAATGATCAGAACTTTTGTAAGGAAAAGCTGCATGTCTGTGTTACAGAATGTGGAACTACTTTGTATCCACATTCTTTAATAAAAAGAGAAGAACATCATTAGAATTGGAGGCACATATTTCAGTTAGCAATATACTGACAGGACTGGCAATTAACACAGTTACCACAGGGAATTAAAAAACATAATTTGAAAAGAACCAAATAATAATTATTAAGACTTACATGGAAGTTCCTATTGTTGGCACAATTCTATATTCTTTGCAGTTATGAATTCTTAGTATTCACAACAACTCTATGAGGTAGACATGACTGTTATCCTAACATTGCTAATGATGAAACAGAGTTAAAGAGGTAAGATAACTTGCTCATGGTCATTTGGCCAAGGTGTAGAGAATTCATAACCCTAACCCAGGCACTTTGAATCCAGAGTCCAGATGCTTAATGCCTTCAACAGTTTATAGAGGGGAATATAGAAATTGAGTTCTAGTGTAAGTTTGGTCTGAAAAGCACATTGATAAACCAAGTCACATGATAGGAAAATAATACTCAGAAGCAATTCACAGCTTTTTATGACCTGTACATCAAAGAAGGTTCAAATGCGGTTTGGATGAGTATGAGTGGAAGATGAAAAATAGGGTTATATAGAGGATTTGCACAGTGACTAAAAACATGTGCATCTCTAAACTTCTCAAAGAAAATCTCACTTCTTTCTCAAAAACCTTTTCTCTCCCTTTCTAAAAACAAATTAACACTCCTTAGAAAGACATGCATTATTTTCTGCAGTCTCTATTCTCACTTCCCTCCTTTATGGAGTGACATTTTGTCACACTCCATCTAGATCACATTCAGCTTCATCTTGGCTGTCCTTATGTGCTTCATCTTCCCGAATTTTTAACCCCAGATGAACTCATGCTTCCCAAATTTTCAACCCCAGATACACTCATGCTTTGTTTCGTAAGACTTTCAAACTATTCCTATTTCTTGGTAATCCTGTCTCCTGAGTACACCTCTTCCACTCCTTTTAAAACTTTTATAACGTAAGAGAGAGAGAGACCTTTTCTTTGCATAGTCTCTCTTTTGGAAACTAGAAGGCTGAGGTTGTGTTTACTTTGTATGCCAAGAAGAATGCCCTGTATTCATCCATTCATCCCCACATGTTTTTGAATGCCTGCTACACTCCGGGCACTGTGCCTAGCATCACAGATACAAAGGAATGGAAGACATTGTTCCTACCTTCAAAGATCTCATGGTGTACATGGAAGACAAACATGTAAATAAATAATGAAAACACAGCACAATAAATGCCACAGGGTCATACATACGGTGCCCCATGGCATCCCAGGGATGGATGGCAGCCTCTGCGTGGGGAATGGAAAAGATTTCATGGGAGAAATTTGAGCTACGTCTTGAAGATGAGTAGGAGTGGGAGAGGGAACAATAGGGATAATTATAAAAGCATAAAAGCATGTTTGCCATGCTGAAGAGCTTAGACTTTATCATTTAGCCAATGAAAATTATAAAAGGTTTTTACATAAGAGAAAAATAAGATTTAATTTGTGCTTAACAAAGATAGCTGAGGTAGGGCCAAGAATTCATGGGAGTGAAGAAGGAAAAAAACAAATGCCTTTTTCAACAATCTAGGGAGGAATAAAAGAGTATCTAAATTCAAACTACAGCAATAGAAGATTAACAAAAGGAAAGATTTTGAGAAAACAATATTCTAAGATGGAATTATTAGAACTTGATGACTTGGATGTGGGATCACAAATCCGATCGCACCGCCAACTGGGTGAGTTGCAATGGGAAAGGGCTTGGGAGACTGAAGGAAAGATGTGAAGATGCCAGCTGAGACATCAGGGTTTATTGGGACTTACACACAGGGAGTCCAGGCATGGCCCCCTAGATGAGGTCCCGCATGGCTGTCAGGGACAGGGAGGGAGCTGCTTGTATGGGGTAAGCGGCAAAGACTGTGTGTACCAGGGGTGAGGAGGCAGAGGCTATGTGGTTTGTGAAAAGGAATCATTCTTGTGTGACCAGCACCCAAAGGAACAAAACCTTGGTCAGAGGCTTTGCCTCCCAATAAGACATTTCCTCAGACAAGGCGGGCCCGGATTCAGCCAGCCCCAGGTGACATACCATACACCGGAGCATAAACCCCGAAAGAGGGGGCCATGTGGGGACATGGTTATTCTGGCACAAAAGGTTACAAGTGGGCAGTGTTTGTCCCCATTGTGAAGGAGAAGAGAAAAGGTGTTGAGTCTTGGTGAGAAATATAGCAGAGGAAAATGAGCAGATGAATCCTCAGTGGCAGAAATGGAATACAGAAGGAGAGCAGATTGGAAAAGGGCAGCAGAGACATAGAGCGTAGTTATAGACGTTTAGATTTTGTGGTACCTGAAATGCATCCTAGTGGACTTGTCTGGGAGCCATTAGTAAATGTGCATCTGGAATCCATGTGACTGATGACTAGGACTGAAATAAATGTTTAGGAAATATAGGTATTCTCACCTCTGTTGGTAAAACTAAATTGGGATTGCTGGATTAACATGAAGGTCATGCACAAATGGTTATTTAAGGTCCTACATCATTGTACTTGAGCCTGCGTAAGGAGGATTGGCATTGTTAGTTTTGCTGCTAGGAGAGACAAAAAAAGGGAAGAGGGAGGAGAGCTCACTTTGGGATAAGAGTTCAGAGAACCTGATATGTGGCAAGTCACCTCGTTTCCCATCTGCCCAGGAGAGGGAAATTCTAGGAGCATTTGGGAAGGCATCAGGCTCCTCTGTGCCACCAGAACAGGTTTCATGAGGCATAACAGTTAGCATTGTTCTCATGTCCATTCCCTGAGAAGTCAAGTTGGGGATGAGTCCCTTGGTCTAGAGAAGGTCAGAATAATCAGCCAGGACAAAGGTCAGAAACTGTCTCTTAAGTAAGCAACCCACTGGATTAAGAGAAAGCATTGTATGAGGAGACATGCTTATGGGTGAAACATCCTCAGCTGAGTCCTGAAGACCACCACATATGCTCCATGATCACAAGTAAAGCCCTTCCCTATTTCCATTATATTTTTCTATTCCTGCAAACTAGTCTTGAAATTATCTGCATCCACCAATAAATCTTCACTGTCCAAAGAACACTTCCCCTACATACACCTGCCCAGTGATCAGTATTTGTGAATGAAGAGGTAGCTTTGCCAAGGGTATGAGGATAAAATGTGTAAAGAGAAAAGAGGTCCTTACAGGTAAGACTTTTAAGTTGGGAAGTGAGTAAGATTTTAATTCTCAAATTAGACCAAACAGTATTAGTGGGCTGATTGAGTTTCCCAGAATATGCCATCTCTAGTCAGGCAGGAAATTCAAGAAGTACCTGTGGTCATAACAGTGCATGTTTGTATGTCTGAATGAAGAGTGTTCAAAAATAACCCACTGGATATACATATTGGGTGGGGCTGGAGCAGAGATTTGGGAGATCACAGAAGCTGTGTGTGTGTGTGTAAGTAGAAGGGGAAAAAAATGACCCCAAATACTTGTTGATAAGGAAAGAAGCACTGATGAAGCAGTATAAAAAGAGAGCTATGAGAGGAAATAGATTATGTAGATGCAAATGATTGAGCACACAGTTGTAGGGGCAATTTTCTAAATTTGCAGGTGATATTTAATTGGCAGATACTGCAAACAGTAAGGAGCAATTCAATCAGTTAAAGGACTTGAATCATTAAGTACTTGGTCTAATAGATGGCAAGCACAGGTAAGTAGAGAATAATGTCTTGAATCAAAGCTAAAGAAAAGGGAGTTAGTATTTGCCAAAGAGAATATGCTGTCCAGTCCAGGAATGACTCTTAGGTTTAAAAATAATTTACAGGCATGCGCAAACAAAAATCCAACGAAATATGTGTAGAATTAGAAAGATTTGGTGGGTTATAAGATATAAATTAACAGACTACTGCATCAGTCAAAGCCAAGGTGATATAAAGACTGGTGCTATGATGAGAAAATCTCATAACCTGAGGATATATAAATCCTGAACTCCACTTTGGCTATTGAAATGTCATATATTACCTAGAATTTCACCTATCTCTGGTCATGGTTTAGGTGTAAAATTAATGAGTAAGATAACTTCTGGGCATAAAAGAGAGTACAGATTTGTGTGAGGATGTTGTAAATAACTTTTAAAGACCATTTCAAACATGAAATTCTGTATGATTCTATGGACATAGTATTGGAGCATTTTGTTTAGATTGGTCATTTTTATTTAGGATGCTCATTCCATAAAATAATAATGTCTGTTAATCTGGAAATTATAAGCAGAGGAGTATGCCACAAGTGAAAGAGAGTAGTAAAAGTTTACTGTGGTCTAGGAAGGTAGTTGATACAGTAGACATCGTGCCTCCTTTTTTTCCCTGTGTTTTTGCAATTTTGAGTACTTTAACTACTAAATACAACGGTTAACTTTAATATTGCAGAGAAGTTGAAACATCTTTTATTACAACATCAAAACTATGTATGGAATCTTTAAATATTCACTCACATCTCGCAGTGAATGTACCAGCCCCACCTGAGGAACTCGTTTTAAAGTCACATATTAATATCAGCATGAGTATCTGGAAGTAGAGCCATGCCTTGAGAGATAATTGTGGGTTTCCCCTTGCCTGCTATTTGGAAACTTCAGATTTCACTTTCTTTAAGTCTTAATGATTTCAAGTTTCTCTCCAAAAGCTGATGATGTTATAGTGCCAAGGTTTAAAATAAGATTTCCCTGATTAACAAACAACCTTACAGGACTCAACTATATTAAGAGTTGAGGTGACCACAGAGGATCCCAATACTGGTGTGAGGACATTGAATGTACCTCTCACTCATTTGTAGTTCACTTAATACTGCACAGAATCAGTATAACAGCCAGGACAGATTCACTTCTCATAGAGACAAACTGTTTCTGGAAGCTAGTTCTGTCATTTATAGAGAACTTAGATTCCCCTGCTGTGGAGCCTAAAAAATCTATACTAGTGATCTTAAGTGAATTCTAGAATGACAGAAAATTTTACAGTAATAAAAATAAAAATCCACCCAATTCTAGTCATTGTCCTTGGTTTGCATTTTGCAGTTTGGGCATTTCAGGCAGAAATGACTTGTGTGTGCTCTGCTCATCAGCGGCCTTAAGACGACCTCTCAGAAAGTTGAAAAAAATCTCTAAATGACTAAAAAAAAGTCTTTCTGATCATCCTTTTCTTTGAAGATGGCAGCCTTCCCTCTTGGGAATTGCAGAAATGGTATTATTTTTAAATCCCTTTTAATGCTGCAGGATAATGACTGAACCACTGCAATTTATAAATAACTTGTAGCTTGCTTCCCACTCAGTATTCAAAAAGTAATTTTTGGAGCCTAATGTGTAGTTGGCATTTTGAAGAATATATAAAATATAAAACAGAGTTCCAGTTCTCCAAGAGCTAGGTAGCTAGATGAGAGGTGAGGCAGGTAGGGGTAAAGCGGAGAGAGAAAAAGAAAGAGATCCAATACTTTACTATCCACACTTAAACTCCTGGTGAACTCATCTGGTCCAAGGATTTAATTTTCACCTGTAAGTAGACCACTTCCAAATTTGTTTCTTTCAGCCCAGACCTCTCACATGAACTGTAGACTTGTATTTTCTACTACCTACTCAGTATTCCCTCTTAGATGTCTAATGTGTATCTCTAACATAGCATGCTCAAAACAGAATTCTTGATTTCACACCTCCCGCCTCACCTCAGTCTACTCTACCCACAGCCTTCCTGTCACATGTCCTGGCAACTCCAATCATCAGGTTACTCAATCTACAATCTTTGGGTTACCCTTGACTCTTCTTCTCTGCATCATACTTCATACACTGTGCATCAGCAGATATTTCTGGTTGTCAACCTGGAACATATCCCAGATATGATCACTTATCAGCACTCAGCCACGACCCACTGGTGCAAGCCACCAGCTTCTCCCTTTGAGACTACTTCTGTAGCTGCTTAACGATTCACCATGCTATAGTGCTCTTTTCCTATAATTGATTTTCAACACAAGCAGCCAAAGTGATCATTTTACAATGTAAGTCAGATCAAACCACTCTCCCTGAATCCCTTCAATAGTTTTCCTCATCACTGTGAGAATTATTCAAATTCTTACGATTGCTTATAATGCCTCCTATGCTCATTCATACATGTATATACCCACCACCATGTCTGTTAATCTCTTTCTTCTAAACTGCTTTCCCATGATGAGTATTGCTTAGGGGCAAAATAAAAAATAAATATTAATAAATAAATAAAATATAATCAATTTTTTTATCAGAAATTATAAAGAAGAGAATTTAAAAGCATATGCATGCCAAAAGAAAAAAAAAAGGGAGCAATGAATACTGGAGAAGCAGTTAGGAGAAAGAGATTATATAGAAACCATAAAAGCAAAAAAGTAGATCAATTTAGCAAGCATAGTATGGTGGCATGATAAGCTCCACAATTTGTTTGCCCATAGACTTGTACAAACTCTTACCCTCAGAGCCTCAGGTTTGTCCTCAGTACGAGGAGGGTAGTGATACCTCTCTTCCTGGCTTGTCCAGCTAGCATACATGGAGGTGTGTGGGCTGGAAACCTTGAAACCCAGGCTGCTAGTCAGAGGGCCTGGCTGACGGCTTGGTAAAGGGAAAAAAAAGCAATGGCAAGGGCTTCTTCCCAGTGACAGATACCTACCTGCTCAGGCAGTGTGTAGCCTGCAACCAATGCATTTTTGGCCAAAATGTTAACGTATTAAGAACACTGATTTCCCTTTCCACGTAACAAAGAGCAAGTAAGTCAGTAGATTTTTTTTTTTGGAAATCTACTGTGGACAAAATAGTATGAAAATATTTGGGAGATAGACTGAAAACAAAGCATCTCACTCAAGACATTTATAATTTAGAAGATAAAATAGGTTAAGGGGATATAAAGAGGCACAAAAGCTCAAACATAATATAAATTAGTCACAGGGAAAAAAGTACAGTGTAGAAAATATAGTCAATAATTCTGTAATATCTTTTATGTTTACAGATAGTAACTACACTAGTATACTTTATACTATATAAAGTATAAAGTCTGATCAAATTTTGGATTTTATGTATATGTTTATGTATTATATAATATAATTATATGTTATCATACCACTTAAAATCTACACAGTAGATTTCCAAAAAAAAAAAAATCTACTGACTTACTTGCTCTTTGTTCTGTGGAAAGGGAAATTGGTGCTCTTAATATGATTGAGGGTGAACATTTAGTTAAAAAATAAATGAATTAATAAAAATGTTTTAAAAAGAGAAGATAAAATACTTGTAAGTGCTGTATGAGAGATACAGAAAAACAGAGAATAGAAGGATAATAGTAAGCTCCAGGGGGGAAATATCATGAACACAGGTAAAAATTTTAAAAAAGGGAAAATATATCTTAATTATATGAATGTATAATATAAATATAAATAGGTGGTGTCAGAGACAAGCTTCTATTGAAATAATGAAAAATATTAATTTCTGTAAACATCAGTGTGGCAAGTTCCATAGAATACTTTTCAACTGAATATACTCTAAATTACAATATCAAAAAATCTATTGATTATAATAGGCAAGAGAAAGAAAGCATTCTAAATATCCTTGAAAGGACCATGATTAAAGTACTGTCATAATCAATAAATACTTTTTGAATTCCTACCATCTGCTATTTGCTGAAAATTCAAAAATGACAATATAGTTGTTGCTTAAAATCTGTACACGCTTTAGAAAGACTGAATAGTTTGTGTGTGTGTGTGTGTGTGTGTGTGTGTGTGTATCTTAAAGATATGTTATATGTCGTAAAGTATAAAGTCGGATCAAATTTTGGATTTTATGTGTATGTTTATGTATTATGTTATCATACCACATATAATTATATATATAATTTTTACACAAATGCAAATATATAATACTTGTTTATAATATATATGAACAAATATTATTTAATATGTATATATAAAAATAAAAAAGAGTCTAAAGGATTTGTATCAATCTTGAAACAATGGTTACCTGTGGGATAATGTGGGAAAGACTGCTAATTGTCCTTAAATATGTATTCTCTTCTTTCTTAGTCATATAGCTCCTGAATTATAGCCAGACACAGACTGCCCACAGAATACACTTCCTAAGCTAGTGTGATCATGTGACTAACTTCTAACCAATAAGAATTACATGGAAGTGTCATACTAAACTTCTGACAAATATTTTTTTTAAACGGAGGATTCTTGTTATTCTGATCTTCCCCATTCCTCCTCAGTGGAATGGCTAGAGCTCAAATACCCATCTTAAACCATAAGTTGGAAACTATGTACTGAGGAGAGCAGAGCTACAAGAGAAAATGAGTCTGACTTGTAATTCCAGAAGCCTTATCAGCCTGGACTACTAGCTATGGAACTTCTATGTTGATGTTTAACCCAGTGATATTTTGGGCATTTTCTTTTACTTGTAATAAGAGAATAGGCTGGTCCTATATAATTTGAACCTTTGAACACTAGAATGTATTTGTAATATTGCTTTTACAGTTTAATATTTTAATTTATTTATTTTTCATCTTAGTTGTACTTTCCTATATCCCTGTTAACCTATATTCCTATTCCTATTCCTATATAGCCAGTGCTAATAGAGTTATAATTTCCTATCTCAAAAAGCCAACCTCTTATTTAATGGCATATAAAAACATACCCATTAAAATCTGCAACAAGATAGGGATGTCAACCCTAACAATGATTTGATATTATCCTGAAATATACAGCAATTGTAGATTAAAAGGGATAACTATTCTGATAGGAGTTAGGACTAGCATTATTTTCAGAAAGTGTGATATTTAAATGACCTAAAGTAGTCAAGAATTGAAAAATTATTAGCTTTAGTAAGAAGTTTCTGTAGTTTGGCCATTTTAAAAGTATATAGAACTGTAAGTTGTTATATACAGTTTTGCTAAAGAGGCTAAAAACAGACTTGAATAAATAGGCTAAAATAAATATAAAGGTATAATGTTCTTAGATCCAAAAATTGTTAAAATGTTATTTCTGGCTTGCTGAGACAAGCTATACAAACCAGTTGAACCGGAAAGGAGTGGATGGGAGATTAAGGAAAACACAGAGAAAGATAAGAAAGACACGGAAACCAAAGTTGCAATCAGGAGGTTCACTGACTGCTGGTGGTGGACAAGTGACACAGTTTTATTTCTGAGCACAGCTTATACACACAGGCTCACAATGATGTCACTCATAATGATGTCACTCCCGGACTGAATTCATATCTGGTGCTTTCACTTCTGCCTCTGGTGGTATCACTTCCAGTGACATCAATCTTGGTGACATCACGTCCTGGTGCCGGGATCTGGTGATGTCACTTAAAGATCTTTGTAACATCACTTCCGGGGTGATATCGCGTCTGGCCCTCCACACCGGCTAAAGTAAATTGTGTTATTTTTTAGTCCATTCAAAATCCCAAAGGAATTTTATGAATTTATGAGAATGTTTTAAAATACATTTGAAGATATATTTCAATGGTCTTAGCTTAAAAAGTTCTGAAGATGTAAAAAAGGGAAAGAGAGAAATTCTAGAATTCTGATAGGAGTTAGAACTAACAGTATTTTCAGAAAATGTGATATTTAAATAACCTAAAGTAGTAAGCAGTAACCTAAAGCAGAAGATGTAATTTCAAATCAGTTAAGAAATTATGGATTCTTCTAGGACAATACTGAGGTAGTGGACTAATTTTTTTAGGGGAAAAAAATAATTATGTTTATATCATATTGACTCTGGATACAGTCTGTCTGGGTTGGATCTTACCTTTATAACCTTGGGCAAATTACTTAATCTATGTCTCAATTTCCTTATCTACACAATGAAGATAATAATAGTGTTCACCTCAGGGGATGTTTGTGAAGATTAGTTGAATTAACCACTGAGAAGTATTTAAGCACTATATAAATACTAAATAATAGTGTCAGTAGTAGTAGTAGAAACAAAATATCCTTGTATTTGTCTTAATTGGATTGTTAGTTGCTTTATCGTGTGTTAAACTACAGTCAAATTAATGCCATTCTTTCAATGAGCCCACAAATAACCTGCATAGATGTGTAAAAGTAAATGTATGAAAATATGAAGGGAGTTACAATAGTGGTCATATTATTGGGATTTGAATTTCTTCTTTATAATTCTTTTTGTTCTTTTAAAACTTTGTAGAATTATTAAGAGTGATCTTAATTTCAGAATAAAGTTACTTTAGCAACAATTTCATTGATCATACCTGGAGATTTATTCATTTCTAGTGATACATTTAAAAGTAATGGATAGTGTTATGGTTTTGTAATTGAAACTAAGACATTGATTTATAACAATGACATATTAAATCATAACTGTTTCTTTCAAGAAGACACAAAATCTTGACATTGACAAAGTTAATAATTTGTGGTTAATTTGACAATTTGGTTATTGTCCTTTTCCCCAATACTCATGTTTTGGTTTCTCCCATGAATAGGAATAACTTACACACTGTATTTACTTGGAAAGCTCTATTGAAATTTTAAAGTAGCAAAAACATTAGTATTCCTATATTAGCAAAAATAGAATGATCGATCATATTGTAAGATCTCAATAAATAATTTTTAGCATTAAAATTTCAGAGTTAGAAGGACTCTTATAGAGGTAATTCCAATCCACTCATTGTATAGATAAGTAATCTAAAATGATGAAAGTCTGGCTGCTCACCCGAAGTCAGGCCATATGTCATTAATTGAACATGTAAGACTTGAATATATTCTTCCTTTTCTTCCTCCTTTGCTTCCTTCCATCCTTTCTTCCTCCCTCCCTCCTCTGCTCTTCTTCCTTCCTACTTTATCATTTCCTCAATGCCTACTTTCTCCTAAACAAACCTAGAACTTTTACATTATTTAAAGACCAAGAATATAAAACTATACTTTAGAAAATGTCCAGGAAATTTTAAAAATCTATTAGCAGTTCATTCTTGTGAAGAGCAAGAGGATATATGTTTAAGAAGTTGAATAGGCAGAAACAGACCTAATGCTTGTTAATGTGTATCAAAACTTTTCAATAACTATTTTCTCTCTACTTTACAAACAATATTTAAAGTGGGAATTATAGGGGGAAAACTTAAGGGAATTGAAGATCCCTATATGCACTTTTAATAATTTCCAATTTCTGGGTCCAAATGAATGATACCCTAGGGGAATGAATGTGCTTCCTGAGTTGATATATGAGCTACCAAATATGATATGTGCAAAACATGAAAAAGAGAGGTGTTATACAGTTGGAGATTGGAATATTCAAAATTAGGAAAAAAATTCATTTTTGTCACAACAGAGTTTGTCTCTATTATCTGATAAAATTACAAAATGGATTATTAATCAGATGTGTTATAGGTAGTAAAACAAATAAGCAGTTCATTTTTTTTTCTCACAGCATTAGCTATTCTTGAGATGAGTATCTAATCACCACATATATTTTGAGGTCAATAATGCCTTTTACAAAGCACTTAAAAAATACATGGAGAAACCAGTCTGGATGACAGTATAGTAAAAAATACTTACAGGTAATTAAAAAACCATATCAAATGTTAACTAATGAGCTATTGTCAAAGTGGGTAGACCTTTAGGGGCAAGTTGTAATACTTTGAACTTTCCTCTGTACTTTTAATCAATATTTTATTATTAATGTGGTTGAGGAAATAAATTCCTGCTTCTCAAACTTCCAATTATTCAAAGCTAGCAGAAAAAGTTAATGTGATGGTTGATAGGTAAAGATTTAAAATCTTTCAAATAAATGGAAGGACCAAAGAACCAAGAATGAAATTGTTGAAAGACAAATATAAAATCCAACATTTTGCTTCAAAATCAACTGCATATGACTTATGAAAACTGGATTGATAGTGTTTCATTTAAAAATATTTTAAAAATCTATTTAACCTTAAGTGTAGTCTGAGGCAATGTTGTAATTCACCTAGTAAAAAATGATTCAGACTCTAATTTTGTATTTTTAAAAACAATATTATCCATATCAGTTGAGGAAACATTGATGAATTAGATTATGTTCATGGGAGAATGACCAGTATGTTGAGGGATATGGAAATCATATATTGGAAACAGTGATTGAAAAGCAAATTAATTTTAGTTTTAAAATAACAGATACAAGTAAGGAATAAGGTAGTGTTCTTCAGTTATTTGAAAGATTGGGTAGATCTATTTACATTTGTAATGTAATGTATAGATGACAAAATAAGACACGTAATTGAGAATATATGGAAGTAGATAATCTCAAAGCTTTATATCAATTAAAATCTTTCAAATGTAAACTGTTCATCTTGGAAAGATGCAGTTGAACTTGCTATAATATTAAATAAAATAATTTGAAGCATATAACATGGTAGTAGGTACATAGTAAGCATTAAATGTATAACTCTTGGTATTATTAATACAATGTCCTTAACATTATGTTCAAGCATAAGTCTTAGAAATAATCAAGAAATAATCATTTACTTCAGATTAAATTTAGAGTAAATATTTTTCAACTTTACTGTTTAAGCTTTTAAGAGTCAATGATTATATGGCTTATTAGCCATGCCCCATTATAGTATCAATCCATCTCCTTTACATGACTTGAAAGAATGTAAATCTTATAGCTTCTTACAAGAAATATGTTATGACTAGGTAATTTAAATATTTTGAAAAACATTATTTATGTTCCAGTTTTAGTTCTAGTTCTTATCAAAATTCACATAACTACTTTTACATTAGACATTTAACATATAATAGTATTTTGTAATGTACTGAACCTATTATAGTAGACTTAATTACATTAACTGATGGCAATAAGCATAAGTATAAATATATTGATGAACCAGGAACCTTATTCTTAAATAAAAAATAGTTTTAAAACCTTATTAATTATTCATTAAGATATAAATATTTTATCACTGCTATAAAACTTATCATATTTTTATGTCACCATTTCTTTTTATTCCACAATAAACCCTCGCAGTTGGGAATGCTGATAAATAGAAGAAATTTATAATTTGGGGTAATGAACATTCAGTGGAAATATTCCATCTTCATTCACTCATATATGAAGCAAGTATTTACTGATCATTAATCTATGCCAGACAAATGTGATGGATACTAGAAATTTGTCAAATTTTTAAAAAGTCACAGTCCCTTCCTTCATGGAGCTTGCAGTCTAGTGGAAGAGTCAGACATTATTCAAAGAATCATACAAATACGTGTAAAATTACAACTGTCGTAACTGCTAGGGAAGTGTGGGATATAGGCTTCTGACAGTGTAAACAACAAGAATTTTTATTCTAATAAAATGGGGTCTTGAAAAGCTTCACTGAGGAATTGATAATTGAGCTGATTTATGAGTATGAATAAGAATTTACTTGAGAAAATTTCAGGAGGGTTAATCCAGCCAGTGGAAATAGTACGTATGCACACCATGTATCAGGAAGAAGTGTTGGAAAGGAAAATGGCCCAGGGTCAGTATGTTGAGGTAGGTTGAGGATAGTCTATGTAAAGATGTATAGACTATGTTAAAGATTTTAATCTTTTCCTGTGAGCAATGCAAATCCATTGAAAACCTTATATTGTGTCAGGGGACAAGATCAGATTTGCTCAACAGAAGAATTATTTTGGCTTCAATAGGGAGAATAGAGAGGAAGAAGGTAAATTTCAGGTAGCTTAAGGAGCCCAGGAAAGCAATTATGAAGAGCTGGAAATAGTAGAGAAGTGAATGAATATTAGGATTCTGAGGAGGACTCCCATAATAGTGACAGACAGGCTTAAGTCTGGAAAAAATAAAGAGACCATAAGATTTAAGACTTATAAAAAGCCATTCATTGAGTTAGAAGACACTCAAAGAAAACTGGCTAGAGTTGAATAGCAGGTGTATGGTCTTAAGAGGCCATGTTAAATTTGAGGTATAGTTGATCATTCTAAACCCCAGAGCTCAGAACTATATCTAGAAATACAAATTGGAAATCATGTGTGTAGATGGGGACAGTGGAAGTAATGGATGGCCATGAATGAGATTGATTGCCGAGGCATAGGATCCTGAGTGAGACAAGGGTGTAAGCCCAAGTCCAGAGGATTATCTACATGAGCTTGAAAAAAGAATTGATAAAGAGGCTTATATCATGTCACAAAATCCAAGCTAAAGTGTTTGTGATGGAGGGGGCAATTAAGAAACATAAATGATGAACACTAAATTATACCCATTTGATTCAGCAATGCAAAAATTAAGTTCTATGCCCACTGGATAATAGTATAGTCAACAATATGGGTACAAAAGAGTCTTCCCAGACAACTGGGAGGTGTGGAATTTGAGATAAATCATTGGAGAAAATTGATTATGAAAAAGAGAAAATGAAGTCAAAAATCATAGAGAGTAGAAGGAAAGGTTTTTCTCTCTTCAAAAAAATTTAATGAGAAAGAGTTTAAAGAATCTTTTCATAGGAAAGCTACAGCTATTAAGATGGTGTTGAATACATAAGAGACAAGATTGTAAGCATCAGAAATGGAGCAGACTGCTTGATAAGTTTACCAGTGGAGGGTTGACCTTGGATAGAAAGGAGGACAGCTCCTTTAGTGCAAATAAAGGCTAAATAGAATAGGCGGGGTGTGGTATATAGGGTGAGAAGTAGAAATAAGTATGAATTTTAATCTGATATCTTCTGTGTTTTCTATAAAACAGCAGTGGAGGTAATTTTCCAAGAGTTAGGGGATAGGGAGAAGGTGAAAGGTTTCATGATGGTGAATATTTGAAAAGTCATGTAGAAACTGGACAAATGAGCTTACATAAATACATACACACATGCATAGATAAATAATAAATAAGAAAGGAAGGAACAAAAGAAGGAAGGGAGGGAAGATAGAAACGATGTTTGTTTCCGATCAGTTCAGCTTGTTGGAGACACTGAAGTCTCAGGGGCCACCTTTTTTTCTGCGTCGGTGCTTCCTGGCTTTTCTGTTCCGGGTGACTTCTCTAATACAAGTAAGGCCTGTCACAGATGCTCAGCAAGCTCAATAGTCTACTGATAACGCTGATTCTGAAAGATGCAATAAAGCACTTTCTTAGGAGGTATATTCAAATCTCAGAGACAAGAAAGGGTGTGATATGTGCATATGTTGTGTGTAAATGTAAATGTATTTGTACAGGTTGAAAAAGCCCATTATATGATTCTGGTATGTCCTCCACAGGAGACTGGGAATTTCTCCTGGAGAACAGACTATTATCCAAGGGTTGAAAGTAGACCAGAATTTAGGAAATTATCTAGAGAAGTATGACAAGTAATTAATATATTTAACAAATATTTTAGCACATACACTATAATCAGTTCCCTATTCAAAAAAAAGAGGAAGCTTATTATTCCCTTGATATTTCTTTACTTCATTACAGAAATTCATTTTCTGATACTTACAAGTGTCTATTATTAAAATCAGTGTGTGATGGTTCCAGTTCATAATAATTTAAATGTAAAACACTTCATTACTTTTCAGCAAAATTTTATGATCATTTATGACTATTTAATTAATATATTGTCAGTAAATTCCTCCTTAGGTGAAATTTTCTGACTTTGGTTGAGTCGTAAAATGTTGGGTCACTAATACATCAATTACTAAATTACTGATCCACAGTACCTTTTTTTTAAATTGGTGTATAACTGGTATAAAATCTTATATTGGTTCCAAGTACACAACACAATGGTTCTACAGTTACCCACTTTATTAAATCCTCACCCCCACTAGTGTGGTTGCTATCTGTCAACATAGAAAGATGTTACAGAATCATTGGCTATATTCTCCATGCTGTACTACCGTCCCTGTGACAAACTATGGTTGAGAATTTTTGTACCCCTTTCTCCCCTTCACATTCCCCACAACATGCTGAAAAAGTAAAGATACCTTTTGAGAGCCTAACTGAATCTTGGTGAGTTATTCACCATTAGGATTAAGAAAAATGAGTCAGCTCAGAATAGTCATACTAAATATAGTTACATTTATTTTACAACTAGGTAAACTGAAGTTTATAAAAGATAGAACTAGACAGCTAAGGATCCAGGTTAGATTTTCAGCCTTAAAAGACCCAATTCCTAATATCTAGCTTTAAAAAATAAGCATGTGAGTTTGAAAGTAATAGTATTTCTCTGAAAATTCAGTTAACGTAGTGTTATTCAGTTTAATATCTCTCAATTAATAATTCTAAACTCATGATTCTTTATTAAAATAGATTTGTTTTAATGTACATAGTACAATAAAAAAAGCAAATTTCAGATTTTATTAAGGTAAAATAATGTCCTAAAACCAGTTACCTAACTACCTACAATACAGGTCATTTGTAAAATGAATGATTTCTTGCAATATGGTGAAAGAGACTTATGAGCACAGACTTTAACATAAAATAAAAAAAGCTTTAATATCTATACCTCTTAACTATGAAAATGAATGAGTTACTTAAATTCTTTAAATTTTAGTTTTTTTCATCTATGAAATGGAGGGAAAGCACATAATTCATAATTCATTATAAGGATTAAGTGAAAAAATGTATTTAAATACTGAGCAATGGGTTGGGTCTACCAACAAATATGCATATGCTACTATATATGTACAATAATATGTATGTATGTTCATACACACACAGTACTTAAGTTTAGCTAGAATACTTTTTGAAGTCACTATTTCAGACTAGATTAATCTGAGCTAGCTTAGCATTTTACTATGTATGTTACTTTTCATATCTTTTTTTTGTAGTTCCCAAAAGCAATAAAACCAATTTCTATATCCTTTATAAAAATAATAAAAAAGAAAGGAAGAAATAATAATAAAATATTCAGCAATTTACTATTGTTTGTATTTGTCTGGAAGGAGCATCCCAAAGCTTTAATCACAGCCACAGATCATTATTTCAAACAAGATGCATGTTTGAGAGATTTAAATATGTGTTCTTATACCATAGAATTTAAATGTGAAGTCACTTGTTCCGTGTTTTCACTACAATCTGGTTTTGTGCTTTAAATAAGTAAAATGCACAATGCTATTGTTTTGAGTGCTATCACTGAGAATCTCAGGAGACACACTGAGATTACTTCAGGAAAAATTATCTGTCTCCTTAATCTTTAATTGTTCACTAAATTGTTTCTGAGGTTTATACAATAAATTCATAGAGAACTCTGGCATATGACATTTTAACTTAGGGGTAAGTGAAAGCTTTATCAAACTCTAATATATTTAGAGACCAATAGTACAAATTTTATTTCAGAGAAATCTAAACCAAGGGTAAAATGCTATGTTGGGTTTTGTTTAATAACTTACCTAATAGTTTACATATTAAGAACATACTGCTTATCTTGGGAACATTTTCTCAGAAAAAAATTCTTTAGGATAAGTTTTGCCTTTGCAACTATGTTAATGATCACTTTGATAAAATGACCCAAGGAAAAAAGAAAATTGTCTTCAGGTGTTATCTGTGTCTTCACTGATTTCACATGCACCAATAATATGAGCAAGGTAATTTATCTGATGCTGATGGGGCAAGATTTGCAGTAAGAAATGCAAAATTCAGACATAGATCTTCTCTAAGAAGTCTCTGCAGTGTTTTTCAGTTTATATAAAAAGATTTAAGATGTTGCCTGAGGCATCTATTTTTTTTTTCCTCCAAGCAAGCTGAAGTGCTACAAATCAAATTGTTTTTCACATTGCTAATATATTCCTTTCTCTTTCAATTCCTCAGAGAGCCGATATAGGGATTTCTGCTTTAACTATCACTCCAGATCGGGAGAATGTGGTGGACTTTACAACACGTTACATGGACTACTCAGTAGGAGTACTACTCCGAAGGGCTGAAAAGACAGTGGACATGTTCGCCTGTCTTGCACCGTTTGATCTCTCTCTATGGGCTTGCATTGCTGGCACTGTCCTTCTAGTGGGCCTTCTGGTCTACCTCTTGAATTGGTTTAACCCCCCACGATTGCAGATGGGATCAATGACCTCTACTACTCTCTACAACTCCATGTGGTTTGTGTATGGATCCTTTGTACAGCAAGGTAAGGATAAAAAAAATACATTTTAGTATGAAAAAGGAACGTGAAGTTTCAAATACCATGACTTCAGATATTGTTAAGAATGTTCTGTGCCTGACATCTATAAGTGTTCTACAGGGTCTTCACAGCAATGCTCAGAGGAGGACATTTCCTAGTCTTTCTGAGTGCATCTCAGACACAGAAGGTTTCCAACAAAAATGGTTCACTATCTTTAGATGCAAGCTCAGTTTCATCAACAAAGCTAAGAATGCATCTCAGAGGTAACATTCACAAGAAACTCAAGATCAGATTTTCCTCCCCCCAAAAAACATTTTCCTTTCTCTCACATTCTTAGAAATAACCTTACTGTGATGAAGCTACTTACTACCAGAGTAGACAGTGTTTAATTATTTACATATGTAAGAGAAGCTGGAACTTGTTCTTTGTTCAGAGACATTATTCCATGTATTAAGAATATTTGCTGACAGTGAAAAGACAGAATTAAGATTCTGTTAAGAAATTTTATGTTTTATCTTTCACTTTAATACGTAATACTTACCAATGATTTAATTTAAAATTTCATTATATTCTAAAGAATATCTTTGTTTTGTTATGCAATATTCAGTATCCTCTACTTATACTTGTCTAATTCTTGGACTTTCACCATTTTAAAATCGAATAATATTTGTTCAGCTCCATATTTGAGACTAGTGTCATCATGGAGAATGAAATAATAAATATTTAGGGGATTGATGATTTCTTACAAATGTGTCACATGTATTAAAGAGGAAAAGCATGTGTCACAATGGAGACACGTAATATTTATTTATGACTCTTAATAACATCTTACCTTTTATTCATACTTGCTATTGGATCTAACATTAACTTTTCTTCTATTCTCACTTAACTAATCCTGAGCTTTCTTCATCTCCATTTTCTCACTTCTAATCTATCCCTTAAACCTCTGTAAGCATGCTTCTCCCTCTACTTTTCTGTATCAAGATCTCTGACCAAGGCTATGTTTTTCACAGATACTTCTAGTTCATTCGTTAACCACTAATCTAGTTAAGTATTTAATTCCCATGTCTTCCCAATGGGTTTCAGCCCCAGGCAAGTTCACTATGGATTCAATGTGACCAAAGAAATTGACACAAAATGTTCTTTGGGGTGAAAGGGTTTATTACCCAGCTTGTTCTCCCAGCAGTAGGTTGAGCACTAGCATCGCTGCCTCCACCCAGAGCACTGGGCTGAGCTCTTTATATAGCGCAATAACAGCTTATTGCCTAAAGGTGTGGAAGCGGTAGCCTAGCAACAGGCCAGTTACATCATCAGGTGGTTTAAGTTCAGTGAGGATCCTGGCCATAGGAACCCCAATTTCACCACACCGCACTATTTATTTAAGTAGAACTTTGCTGAGCACTGAGCATATATTTGTAAATAAGAGATTTTTGCCATCATTGAGCTACAGGTCTAGTGGGAAAACAAACATGTAAACAAGAAATTAGAATTAAGGGTAGAAAGTGCTGTGATAGAGATAAGCACAAATGTTATGAGATCATATTTAGAGAGACTCAACATATCTTAATGTGGCAAATAAGGCTTTTTGAATTAGTATTATATGAACAGAGATAGAATTAATTATGTAAAGAATTTATTGAAGAAGAGGATAGGGGAAAGGAGACATAGATGAGTTTCATACCAAGAATAGAATTTCATGCCAGGAAGTGAGAGGGAAATTAGAATAGGCTATGCAGAATGGAGCTGGTAAAGATGAGGCTGAAGACATATTTCAATATTATGAAGAGTTTGAACTTGATCCTAAGGGAAATGATCAGCTATTTAAAAGTATTAAATAAAGAAAAGTATGTTCAATTTGAACTATAGAAATATTCTGATTATGGAGAATGATTGAAAAAAGCAATGTGAAAAATGAGACAAATTATAACAGTATCAAAACAATTCACTGATGTGGCTAACACAAAGGGAAAGTGGCATTAGAATAAAGAGAAGGGTATTGATGATTGGAATCAATTGAACTTGCTTAATTATATAGTAGTATGGGGATTGGCACTGAAGAAGAAAAAGTTTTATCCTAGGTTTCTGAATTGGGAAATTATCTGTATTTGATACTAATGTCCTTTACTAAGAAAAAAGGCAAGCAGGTGTGATGGGGAAGATAATACATTCATTTTGGTGTTGTTGAATGAGGTATCTGTGAAACATCCAGGCGGGTACTTCTAATGCCTGTTAGTGGTTTGATATATTTTTCAGAAGCAGAGAAGAGACATCTAAGTTAAATATATATGGTTAGAAGATACTGGAATTTAAGAAATAATTAAAGCCACGGAAGTAAATAAGAACACACACAGGTAGTCGTTCTTAATGCCGACTCCGTATTGAGGAGGGCCTAGGACAGAACCCTAAGGAAAGGGGTGAGTAGAGGGGCTTTCAATGGGAACTGATAAGAACTCATGAGAAAGATACAAGTACTATTTATTCCATCCAGTGGTATACACACCAAACAAAGAAAATATTTAAAGATAGAGGTTTTGGTCAAATGTGTTTAACATTTCAAAGAATCAAGTAAAAGTAACATTTGGGAGGTGTTCATTGAATTTAGCAATAAACTTATTGGTCGTGTTTCAGTTACTATAGCTGCATAACAAATTCTTCCAAAACCTACCAATTTTGTGGGTCAGAAGTTTAGACAAGATGTGGTGAGGATGGCTTGTCTTTACTCAGTGATGTCTGAGGCCTCAGGCAGCTCAAAGTCCGGAGGTAAACTTATCTGAAGGCTTGTTCATTCACTCACATATTGTGGTTGATGCTGGCTGAGGGCTTGTGGCCTGAGTTTTCTTCCATGGTCTCTCTTGGTGGGAGAGTTTGGCCTTTCTCACAGCATGGTGGTTGCTGTTCCCATACAGGACATTTCGAAAAGCGGAAAGAGTCAATGAACCAGAAGACTTCTGTGGTCCCGGTTATGGGTTACAAATTTGCATGATGGTGTGGGTTCCTCATGCTGGGAGCATATTGGTTGTGCTCCTTCATGGCACTGTTATGAAAATTGAAATGGTGAAAAATCATGAAATTCTTAGACAAAATAACTTAGATAAATATCACGTAAGTGTTTACTAAATAAATAAAAAATAAAAACAAGTGTGACCTAGATGTGGATAGTTAAGCACAAGAAAAAATGATAACAAGGCAAATGATTTTAGGTTATGGCAAGGAAGTAGTTAAAATGGTAGCATCTGGGATACATGGAGTGATGAAAAATAGAAGTACCAATAATAAGAAGTAGAGAGTAAGACTGGAAAGTAATAGAGCCGTAGTGGGAGAGAACTGAGTTCTTGTTGAGGCTAAAGAACAGTGGAAACATCAGCTTAAGAATTTGGAGTTTGTATTTATAAAATGATAACTCCTGAGTCTAAAATTTTTGAAATGGAATTGTACAGGACAGGTTACAGGTATGTGAATGTGGATTCCTGAAGATAAGAGTCGGTGAAGGACTTCAAAGCCGATCAAGGAATTGAGAGCTCAGGGTATTAGATGAACCATCTGTACTGATGTCAGCTTGCACTGGAGAGGAAGGAAATGAGCCACGTGCCACACTTGTCAATAAATGAGGAGAGAGAGAATTAGGACGTTGATAGATGGGAGTGTTGACTAGAAATAGAAGGTGCTATAGATAACCTCTGTATTTTCATCTCATTTCCTATTCCACCCATTTTTTTTTCTGTAAAGATGACTCCCAAGTCTACATCACCTATTCGTGAATTTTAGTTTTGTACAGCCAAACTGCTGACTAGATTACTCTCTGAATATCCCAGAGGCACCACAAATTCCAACATGCCAAAGATTGAATTTATTTTACACTTTAAACCTTTGTAGTTTCTCATATTCTGTATTTCAGCTGGTATACTACCAATATTAGGTGCTTAATAAATGAATATTAATCAACTAAATGAAAAAATGCTAAATATTTATTCCAAATCAAACATGAAGTTAGCTGCAATATTGTGTTTATTCGATTACAGTCTGATCCCCTATTATCTGAAACTCACTACACCAAAAGGGAAGTTATTTGGAATGTTTCTACTGGGGTATTTTATTAAATAACTATGATGAGAAACTTATATAGAGAGAGGAAACTTCAATTTGTTAAAGCCTTCTTTTTAAGAATGTCGATATGATTATGGATTGGCTTTCTGCCTCTGGGTGGCCAAATTTCAGAAAATTTTGGAGCACAGCCAAGAGAAAAAGATAAATAAAATTACCCATATGATTAGTATACTTTTCTAGTTCTGTAAACATGTAGCAGATTTCAAAAGTTATAAATGTGTTAAGCACTTTTCTATCCCAACTACACCCTTAAATGATTTGTACAGCCTGTAGGTTGATTGTACATTTACCCAAATTTGTAATGATGGATAATGATGTATTGCATATGATTAAGTACTTAATCTTTGCAATGCTGCTATTCTTCTACTTGCTAACAATGAAAAGGTGAATTCATTAAAAGGTGCAGAGGGCATCTTCATACCTTGATTACAGATAAATTAAGAAAAGGCATATAAACCCTACGAAAAGAAGAATCAATCAGTGACAGTATCCATGCACAAGCAATGAAGTCGCAATTAGTAATAATTTCCAACAAAAAAAATAGTCTTTTAAGAAGAAGCACAGCTGTTATTTCAGAATTACACTTTTTATTGAGCCACTAAACCAGATTGAATAGGGATAAAGAGGCATTTTATGTTTTATCAGAAAGATTCTGAAAAAAGAGTTCAGGGACAGCTAAAAACAGAAAAATGTTAAGTCCGTGAGATATTAACTAATCCTGATTTTCTAAACAATCTGTATCTTCAAAGCATTGGGAATGGCTCAGGGAATCCAACTGTGCAAAAGCAGTATGATCCATTATAGAGACAAACTTAGTACATCTGTTTGGCTGGAACATTAGAGCTTGTGAATTAGGTAGTTAAATGCATGAATGAGAGACCGATTTTATGCAAGTTTTGTCGTCATTTTACATCCTCCTTTGTCTCCATGTCTACGTACATCTCTCTGTAATCAACATACTTAAAAAACAACAACAAGTAGGGATTTGATTTTTGAAGATCCCTTATGTTTGGCTTATGGGCAGTGACCTGTAATATCATCTGGGCCATGGAGGGCCTCTATAACTTGATTACACATGTGGTTGTATGTAATTTGTTTGTTGAGTACATGAAAAGGGAAATTTCAGAGTCTGCCTCAGACAGTTTTGTCTGGTTCTATGAAGTATAGGCATTTATAGTTATGTAAAATATTTGAACCTCTCATGTATGTTTTTTTTACCAGCAAACATTTACTAAGTACCAACTTTGTGCCAGGAACAGGAAGAGGAAAAGGAAAACAAGGAATTAACTACACTAACTGGTTTAATAAATATTTCTGGGGTATACTATGTGCCATGCCCAGTCTAGATGTTTTGAATATGGTCATAAATAAGGAAGATACAGTTTTTGTAGGGATTTTTGGAGCCATGTAAAGGGGCCATAGCCAAATTGGGGCCCAATAAACCACTTCTGATGAGAGGAATAGACAGAATTATTGGAAAGAATAAAGAGGGAAAATTCCTCTGGCAGCTTCTTAAAGATCAAATAGCTCCACATATGCTAGTGATGAATAGAAAAAGGGCCTTTAGGACTGGTAGAACATAACTTGATGGCTGCTGCACAAGAGTTAACATGAGAGGCAACCCACTGGCTTTGAGATCTCAGGATAATTTTTGGAAGAAAATAAAGAGCTTTTTCCACTGCCAGATGGATTGTACTATTACAGAGAATCACGACTTTCTCATTTCCACAAAAGGAAGAGTCAGACAATCTTTTCTATTGAACAGGCAACAGAAGAGATTGTTGAGGAGAGAGCATCTCTTTAAAACTTTGCATAGGAGAATAACTCAAAAAGACATCCATTTTAATAGTGTAGACATCAAATATGTGAAATTTACCAATGTCCTAGTCACAAACCCCCAAAGGATTCAAGCCTTGAAATGCAGTAGCTAAAGCCATTCCTTTGTAATATTATCAGGTATTTCACATTCAATTTGAATATAACAAAAATGATATTGGCAAGCTCTGTTGTTTACTGACCCTAATGAACACAGGAAAAAAATGAGAGTAATTCCCAGTGACAGGTTAACTGGGCTATAGAGAACAAGTTTCTTTCTACATTCTGTTCTTACATATATTAACTCAAAAAGGCTCTCTGTAATTTTTATTTAGGTTGGAACAACATCTCTGTTGTTGCTAATTATGATTGGCAGTCCTTAACGAGGGGAGCGCCAAGCACTCTGAGTCCTGTCACATCTGCTTGAGAATTTCCCCATGCTGATTTAAAACATGACAAGGTGCTCATTTTCTTTCTTTTTATCATGAGAATTCTCCATTACTAAAGAAAACAAAAATGTTGAACTTTCATGCTTTCAGAGACTGTTCAAATTCTATCCTTATGGGTATGGGAAGTGAGTAATTTGTGTGACTAGAAAACAGTGCTATGATGCTAATGTGTGAATCCTTTGATTTGCATTCCCAATGAGCAGTAATGAGCTCCTAAGCAATTATTCCATGAGCTCCATGCATACAATATGCCAGTGAGTCTCATTTATTTTAATACCAGTTCTTCACGGTTTGAGCCAGGAAATCCTTTCTCATGCTGAACTGGACTTTCAAAGAGTTAAAAATAATCAAGGAACATGAGGTACAGATCATGTTTCTGCTTCTAAAATCCATATAAAACAAAAACTGGTGTAAACATTTTCTTGACTACTTCAAACTATTTAGAAATGCATACCATAATTAAAAATATTATTTTAGTATTTCACAAAACAAAGGAGTGGTTTCCTGAGAGACATTTAAAAAACACCTGAAGGGTGATTTAAAAATATTTTGAGTAGGTTTTTTTTCTTCCCTGAAGAGATAAGAAAACATTTTTTTAAATCTAAATTTAAATAATAGAAAAAGCAGGTGTTACAGGTCCTTTAAAATGACTTTGACATCTTAGTATATACCCTGTGGTTTTACAGTACCATATCATAATACTTCAGCTTAAGTAATAAGAATAGGAATAGGCATCACCAAGATAACTTTATTCAAAAGGTGATTTAGGATTGATCAGAGTTTAAAGTATTGGGATCAGTGGTAGTAGAGACCATCAATTTAGAAAATAAATTTGGAAATTCTATTTTTGTTTAACTTGAATCCATTTTTCCCCTTCACCTATAAATATGTAATTAGTTTAATAATGATAGTTTTATTTCTAAAAGTATGGGAAACTGACCAGAACTTCCAAGAACAAAATCAAACATGTCTTGAAAATCAAGACTCTTAGTATTTAACCTACCTAGCTCTAAGATGCATAATTATAAGTGAATTATAATACACATAATGCTGAATTTAGGAGTCCTATCTTCAATTTTCAAAACTGATGGGTAAATAAAGTGTGATACTTTTGTTAAATACCCTTGAATGTTGCTCAGCCTTTACTTGAATTTTTCACAGTTCTCAGGTAGAGAAATTCCAATGTGTAATATAAAATATAATTTCACATTCTATATCTCATCATATATATTAGGCCCCTTATTTGTAAACCACATTTCTTGGTGACAATTGTTCTTTTTTGTATCAAGATTTAACAAAAGACCAATCAATGCATGACCCATACTTCGATACTGTGGACACATGAAATTGTTCTTTGATTTGTGGCTGTGACCAAAATTTATAGTCTCTATATTTAAAACTCTGTTTCTTACACTCTAAATTAGCAATCCATTTGGGACAGCTACACAGTTTTGTTCTGTCTGCTTCAGTTGTTTTCTAGCAGTTAATGTTTATAGCCATTGTTTAAGCTCTTTTTTAGCATGTCCTAAAAGTATTTCTTCTGCCTTTACTATTTTAAATTCTTCATTTTCTAGGAAACATCTGTATGGATATTAAATCAGAATTGTTTGTCTAATCACCAGGGTGAGTAGGACAGCATGGTGTCTGTCTTCATGGAGCTTTTAATGTACAAAAGAATCAAGCTAGTAAACACACAGCTCTACCACAGAATCATAATTACCATGCTAAGGAAAGCACAAATCACAATGGGCATGGAGTTGACAGATATGCTGCTATTTGGCACATTGCAATTAGGTCAAATACATACCAAGTCATGGAGAAACAAAGGGGGAAACACAGACTGTGAAATAATTCTTTACCTAGTGACCAGGGAAGAAATGAATTGTCCAATTAACTCATTTGATCTTTGCTTCATGATCTATAAAATAGTGTCAGATTATTTTTAAATTTTCTTCCAGCTGTAAGATTGTATAATTCTTTGATGTATCTAATTAAACAATTGTTTTCATATCTTTGTGTTTACTTGAGATACAGCTGAGTTTCAAATCCTGTATCTACCACTTATAAGCTATACGACATTGGATAAGTTTCTTAGCCTCTAGATGCCTAAATTCACTAAATAATAATTACCTATTTCATCAGGGATTTGAAAAATTAAGAGTTTGTGGATATAAAGCACTTAAAGCTGCATGCATGATACAAAATAGGCACTCAACATTAAAATTATTATTTCCTTACCAGTTTTGCAGGCCACATCAAGAGATGGAGTCAGCCACATTATTTAATGCTTTATAAACTCATCATTACCTGAAGGAAAATAATTATTATTTTAAAGACGTTATTGTAATTAAGCACAAGGAAATGTATTAGGAAAACTGGTCTAGCTGATGAAAACACTTAAGTAAAAACCATATGCTAACAGGTTCATAAGAACTTTGTTATTCGACTAGATATATAAAAATATAAAAACATTTTCCCAGATATAAGGGTATTACTCATGGATTTATAATAAACTATAACAGAACATGTCCAAAGATGCAAGAAATTAATGAACCCACACTGAATAGAATTATAAGTTTTGATTCATTATGCTTCCAATTTATGTATTAGGTCTCTTGGGACAAAAAAATTAAATGATGTTGGGAACTAATCTCTAAAAACTTTTGTGTATATTTGTTTTATTTTAGGAATTAAGTATTGAGATCTGTGACTAAAATAACACAAAATTGAGCATAAACATCACACAGAAAGCTACTTTCCCAAACTAAACAATGTTCATAAACTGCCATTGTTTACAATCTAGAATGATATGGACCATTTTTTTAAATTAAAATGATGGTGATGATGATGGTATCGCATTTTTTATTTTAGTACACTCACAATGTCAGTATTAAAAACTAGAATGCTTTTTCATTTTTATTGAGGTAAAGTTGACATATAAGTTTCAGGTGTACAATATAATGCTTCAATATTTGTATCTATTGCAAAATAATCACCACAATAAGTCTACCTAACATCCATCAGCATACATACTACAATTTTTTTTCTTATGATGAGAACTTTTAAGATCTACTCTCTTAGCAACTTTCAAATATGCAATACAGTATTATTAACTATAGTTGCCATGCTGCACATTACACCATCATGACTTATTTATTTTATAACTGGAAGTTTGTACCTTTTGATTCCCTTCACCCAACTAGCCCACCCTCTATCTCCTGCCTCTGGCAACCACCAATCTCTTTTCTATAGCTATGAACTTTTTATTTTCTTTCTTTTAGGTTCCACATATAAGTGAGATTATATTTGATTTGTCATTTGCTTTTCTCAAACTGCCTTATTTTACTTCACATGAAACGCTCATGGTCCATCCATGTTGTCACAAACGGCAAGACTTCATTTTTTTTTTAATGGTTGGATAATAATCCAATATACCACAATTTTTTTATCCAGTCACTTATCGATGGACACTCAGGTTGTTTCCATATCTTGGCTCTTGTAAATAGCACTGCAGTGAACATGGGATGCATATATATTTTTGAGGTAGTGTTTTCCTTTTATTTGTATAAATACCTAGAAGTGGAATTGCTAGGTCATATGGCAATTCTATTGTTAAGTTTTTGAGAAACTGCCATACTGTTTTCCATAGAGGCCACACAAATTCACATTCCTACCAACAGTACCCAAGAGTTCCCTTATCTCCACATCCTTGCCAACACTTGTTATTTCTTGTCTTTTTGATAACAGTTATTCTAATAGGTGTGAGGTGATGTCTCACTGTGTTTGGATTCGCATTTCCCTGATAACTAGTAACGCTCAGCATCTTTTCACATACCTGCTGGCCATTGATATGTCTGCTTTGGAAATCTATTCAGAAGTTCTGCCCATTTTTAAATCACATTGTTTGGTTTTTGCTATTGAGTTGTATGAATTCTTTACATAATTTGGATATTAACCCCTTTTCAATAAATGATTTGCAAATATTTTATCCCAATCCAAAGGTCACATTTTGTTGGTGGTTTCCTTTGTTGAGCAGAATCTTTTTAGCTTGATGCAATGCCCCTTGTTTATTTTTGCTTTTATTGCCCTTACTTTTGCTGTCAAATCCAAAAAATCATCATAAACAGCAGTGTCAAGGAGTTCACTGCCTGTATCTTCTTCCAGCGGTTTTATAGTTTCAGGTCTTGCATTCAAGTCTTTAATCCATTTTGAGTTAATCTTGTGTATGGTATAAGATTCAGTTTCATTCTTTTGCAATGTCAATAATGCTTTGGTAGTTTAGCACATTAAAAAAATTAAAAGCAATCTGTCTACTATATATAAATATAACGTATGTTAAATAGTATGCTTAAATGTTTATTTAATTGATAGAATACCTTTAAACTAGAGCAAATTGCAAACTATGGTTTACAGGAAATACAATATAATGTATAGAAAAGTTGTAAATAACAGAATTAAATATATGTTCTCATCATTTTATATTATTTCAGTACTGGAATATAAAACACCAGACATAAGATTAATTCTAAGATTAAAAGAATTTCCAAGTAACCAGTAAAATTTGTGACTTTGATCTGAGAAAATCAAAGTACAAAATGAATGTGAAGCAAAGAATATGCCATTTCAATATTCAAAAGGTTGGTTCTAAATTAAAATCATCTTTGATACTTACTATCTGATCAATATTATTAATAAAAAATTAATTAAATCATATTATTAAAATTATTGAAAGGAATAAAAGACATTAAGATGGTTTTCCAAAAATTAATATAGTTTTTAATATAGTTTTGCTGAGAAAAATTATGAAGTTCCTAAAGCAGTAATCATTTGTTGCATAAAATAGAAATTTTTGAATAGTCTGTATTTTAAATAGAGGTAATCTTAACTTTTGCTTTTTAAATCTTAAAATACTATGACTGCTCCACATAATTCAATTATCTGCAGTCACGAAGAATTGTGGTGGCATTTATTCTAACTTAGATCCTTTTTAATATCATGATGTTCTCTTCCTTCCAAGTATCAAAGTAATTTTGCTATATCAGCAGGAACTGTCTGCAACCACCACATTTCTGTACTATTGTTATGACTATTCAGAGGAGGTCAGGCCACTTAGTCTTAAGTCCTGTGCCTTACTCACCACCCGAGGGTACTGTGATTCTCTAGAAATGCATTGCCCAGAGTGTGGCTCTGCTTAATAAATCACTCCACCTTATTTATCTTTCTCTTGACATATATCTAGCAGCAGGGACCATTATACTGTGACAGTGTTAAGTTCTATTGACATTTTCTCTTAACTACACCACTGGCTACAAATTTTACACTGGGAATAAACTTTTAATGCTATCTTGAACAAAAGAAATGTTGAGTTTGCCATGCATTCATTGTCATAAAAGATACTGAAATAAGTGAAACATCGTTTGTTACTTTTCCAGAGGACCAGTATAGTCTGTTGAGAAAAACAACAATTTGTATTTAGAATCATATTGCATCACTTTTTCATTAGACAAATGACCAATTAGGCCAATCCATCTTTATATTAGACATCTTAATGAATATGTGAGAGCTCTCTTATATATGCCTGGATTCCTCTGTGATATATATATCCCTTTAGTCAACTCAGTAACTTTTATGTATGCTTTTATAAGTTGAGGAAAATGTTTCTTTTCAGATTAGAAATATTTTAAGTGCCTTAAGATGAAGTATTTGGGATCCAAATTAAAACCACTTATTCAACATTATTGAATATCTGCAATGTGACAGGTGCCATTCAAGCTCTTGGGATACCTTTATGAGAAAATTAAATATATATTCAGGCACTCATGGAGCTTATATTTTTGTGAAGAGAGACAGCCATGATAAAGAAGTAAGTAAATTTCATAGTATGTCAGAACTCAAATGCAATAGAAAAAGTAGTTAAGAGTGAGGGAAATTTGGTGTAAGGGTTTCAACTTTCAGTGAGCTCATTGAAGTAAACTTCTTTGAAAACTTGATATTGGAGCAAAGACCTGGAAGATAGGGAGGAATATGCTGTACAGCTCTCTGGGGGAAAGTAGTCAGGTACATGGAACCACAAAGTCAAAGTGCCTGCTCTAAGAGACCAGAAGAATAACTTAGGAGGAGGTGAGGTCAGTGAGGTCCATGAGTTCAGATGAGATTGGGTTTGTACACCCTGGCTTCTACTTTGAAGTAAATGAAGAGTCACTGGAGTGTTACAAGCAGAAAAGTGCTAAGACAAAAATTCAGGCAAATATAAATAATTGCTACGAAGGACATGAATTAACAAACTATTACATACCTGTTCTGTTTTCAAATCTTCCAGCATATTTGGAAATTTCATAATTGTTTCCAAAAAACTGTAGATTTGTATCTGAGTCACAGTTATAAATTACAGGTGTATGAATGTTCATCTATTTAGGTAGATATATGTTGTTTACAAAACATACCCATCCATCGAATCTTTAAAAGCCTTAACTCCATCATCCAGCCAAACTCTTTTCTACTTTTCATATCAAGCAAATATGGTTGTCCACTTCAGATAATATATCAACAGCAAATCAAGAGGTACATATTATTCCCAACTTAATTTTGTGGTGAAACTTCTGAAGAGAGCCATTCTTTTCTAATTAATCTTCACCAGCGCTCTTGGTAAAGAGAGAGAAGAGCGAAAGTAAGGGCATTCTCAGTTTATTTCTTCCTTCACAGGCAACCTCATGGTATCTTTCTGGGAACAATAAATGTTATTTTACATTATTTTAGCTTTTTATTTGAATTATATATATTATATATATATATCACATATATATATATAATTCTCTTTTATATACATATTATTTCCAATATCAAACAGAACTTTTAATAATCTTTCTTTCAGAAGATTAAATAAATACCCTGTTCCTAAATCACTAGTAATAAGCCTCTCTATAGAAAATTCTTCCTCCAAACAAATTTAATTGAAGACTTTCTTACTTTTATTTGCTTGATATTTATATATATTCTCCCTTTATCCAAAAAGATCTTAAAATCTGCTAACATTCATAATAATACTGGATGTTTTTGCTTCTCTCACAGAAAAATAAATCAATAACATTTTACTCCCAGTTTTCTTCGTCAAGGCCATTTCTTTGATTTAAAAATTTTTTGGTTTTAAAATCCACAGTCATTGGTCACAAAAGGCCATCTGGAATGTAAGATTAAATAGACACTAGCTTCTGCCACAGTAGGAATCTGTAAACTCAGCATTATCCCCCAGAAAACCTTCCTTTGAAAATGATGTGCAGTTCATCTATTGGGGCTATACTTATTCTCTAAGCCATAGGAAAAACAAGGTCAAATCTTCTGTTGACACCAAGAAATAGTGTGACTGGTCCCCCTATAGTTGTTGCAAGTGGTTGTATAGATTAGTGACACTTCTGAAAAGTAAATATTTAAAGTGAGTCTTTAATATTCAATCCTCCAAATACAGAAAGTGGTTTAGGTTAAAGAGTGAAAATTAAAATGTTCACCCTAATGTTCATTGACTTTTTATCTTTTTTTCTGAGCTAATATTGACCCAATTGACATTCTACAAATGCTGACTTGAATTAGGTTAAACAAGCTGGAAATTATATTTGATGACCTGAATAATTCATTAAAAAGTATAAGCATTAAAACTTGCTTTAGTAGTACAAATACATTTTTTTGTAATAATGTAAGATAATGAGACTGGCCACATGCAATGTCCAGGATGGACACTTTTAAGTTGGAATGAGTAACTTTTGTGCTACTAAATTACACAGAATACATATCTAACTGATGAACCAAAAGAGAGTAATTTGGCTGAGAAAAAGTCATTCCTGGCACTAAAAGGCAATTTAACATGCATTTACACCCAGGAAAGCTTAGAAAATGAACAGTAATTGCAGAGGTCAAACTTGTAAGCTGGCTATGCTTACTTGTTTCACTCCAAGACTCGACTGCAATGCAATTTAAACCTCAAATCTGTTACTGTCTGAGACTATCATTGAATTTAAGTAGCTTATCAACTGAGAAAATTATAAATAATGACATAAGCACATGTCCAAGGTCTAGACAATTCTGAAATACCATCATGAAATATGAGTTTATAAACTAATCTATTATATACATGTAATATATAATATAATACACATAACATATATCTATATATGAATATTATAGATACTGTTTTTTATTTCTCCTTTAGGAGAATACCTCTTCCTGGTATGTCATACTTTAATATACTTTATAACACTAATTGATAAAGTTGAAAACAAATGTTGTGTAATGCACAGATGGCAGAAAGTAACCCAAAATATCTGATTTTCATAAACAAAAATCTATAAGCTGTATTGCTTAATTGTCTGTGCTTTTAAATAGTAGTTACATATTCCCATAAAAAAGGTATTTTCATTTAAAATTGCAGACTTTCTTTTCCTTTATGACATTATAAAATGCAGCTCCATTTTTTAAATGGTATTAAAACAAACCAGCAAATGCAATGTTTATTAGATGTGCATTTTCTGTGTCTAATTTATTTTACAAGTTTTTGGCAATGTAATTTAAAATATTTGGAACCAGAGGATCCAAAGGCAGTAAAGAATTAGAAAAGCTAAGAGGAATAATGATATTATGTCCCTTTCTTCAAAATGTAGATTTACTTTTTAAATTACAACATCTGCCATTAATGAAATAAATGAAACAAATTTCATAGAAAAAAAAACCTTTAAATAATGTTATTAAAACTCTTTGCCTCCTTTCTTTTGCTTCTGTGCAGATGACATTTTGCTAATCTCTCTGAAGGACATAGAGGCTATCCTGCTTCTTGTAGATAGGTTATGGGGGAAAAAAATGCCACTACCTCCTGCTTTTAACTATCTCTTCATAAGATAAACATTTCCAACAGAGCTGTATTGTATAACCCTCTAGTTTGTTTTCCTGTTTATAGTTCATTGTCATCTAAGTTACAAGAAACAAAGTGATGGTAAGAATTCTAAAGCAGGTCTGAGAGGTTTGAAGACTCAGATGAAGCTTATAGGCATCTTCCCAGGTTGATCTTGCAGTGCTATGATCTGGTACTTTTGATCTTCAATTTGTTATGTGACTGCTTATCAAGATGAGCTGGAAAACTTCCCCTTAACACAGAAAAATGAACCAATTTTCAGTTTCCATTTTTTTTCCTTTTTTTTCCCCAAGTTTCAAAAGTACATCCTGTTTGTCAGTTTAGGCATTGTCATTTCTTCTCCTAAATCTGAATTGTATTTATGCTGATCTGTTTTATCAGCAAATGATTAGGTTGAATATAACTGTTAATCACAAGAAGTTATGTTAGATTAGACTTTATACTTACAAGTTTAACAACTGCATTTCATCCAAATAGCTACATGATCTGTGCTATTGAGACACAGTATGAGGGATGGCTTGGAGATGATGAGACTCCAAGTAGAAACTGCTTGAAGTAGCAGATCTGAAGGAGTACAAGGCTGAAGAACATTCACCATCTCCACCACCACCACCACACTGGAAGTCAGAACAGAAAAGAGAGAATGGCATAGAAGTATACATGGCAGTGCTTAGCACCTGAGTGGATGTCAGTATACAGAAAATACATTGATGTACAGAGATATAACAATGGTTTCATACTGTATATAATATTTTTTAGATTAAATTAACAGCACATCCTGAGCATCTCTTTATACCTTTGGTATTCTTCTGTAGCTTTATTTATTAACTGTATAAGAATCTGTATTATATAGGTATATATATGTGTACACACATATGTGTACATATATATATCATTTGTTTTGCCTACATTCCTATTATATAATTATAAAATTGTAAAAATCCATTCTAGTGGTTTAATATTTGTGCACATCCTTGTTTATTTTCTTAAGAAATTAACCTAGATATATAGCTTATGAATTATATAATATACATTTGTACACTTTTTGACACTTTCAGTGAAACATTGTACCATACTACATAGTCACACTATTTCATAATTTAAAGTATATACGTTTCAATAGAACTTTAAAAGATACATTTTAGAAAAAAAATAGTAACTTAATGTAAAATTAAGCTTTACATCATTGTATTACACTAGATATTTACAAGATACTTAAACATATTCATACAATCACTTAGATAATGAGGCATAACAAAACTACAACACCTACAAATGCTGACCAAGTCATTTGGACAAAAAAAGTTTGGAATCCTTCACGGATAACTTAAATGTTAAGACTACAGACAAAAAGCAGTCTGAAAATACAACCATTTAAATGTGTTATACTGGTATTCATAAAGGCATAAAATTATACTATATAATTCAGTGAAGTTATTCTGTAACTTAAAATGTAGCAGCGAAATTTATATATATCTAATGATAAAGAATGGCTATGTTCAAAATGATCATTGGGGAAAAAAGAAAATCCAACAGTTCTGTAAAGAGATGAGAAAACAAAAGAAAAAGTAGCTGATCAGAGTTTACCTAAAGTAGCTCATCCAACCATTACAATTTTTTTTTAATTTCATAAGTTAAAAAAAACATAAACTGTCAACTAATCTTCAACTTCTTACTTGCAGAACCACCAAAGATTATAAGGCAGAGGAGGACTGTAAAGTGTATTGTTAAGAGTTGTATTAAGCTACAAAGATGACTATTACCCAATTATTAGTCTGGATTTCATTATTTGCCTGCAAATGCCAAATATTTTTGAATGAATTTTTCTGCTTAAAAGTTCATTCCACAGTAGAGTTAGAATAAATGCATACTGTGAGAAACATGATAAAAGAAAAACTGCAGAAAATTACACATGATTTACTCATAGGACTACAATTAATATCAACAATTCCTCAGATTATATTATCACATAAAAATTGCCCAATATGTCTGTGTTTTGAATGTCAGTCAGTCTGAATTCTTAAACAATTGCAGGAGTCTCTTGTGTATTGCCATATATGCATAGAAGAAATTTCTGAATCTTTGGAACTTGGAAGAAGCAAAATATATATATTTTTTCTCTTTTCAATAAGCCTATGCAGAGAACTAAAGTGAATGAATGCCTCTAGGGAAAAGGGAAACAAAAAGTAACTCACCATTTTGTTTGCATAGACCTTTGACATTGAAAGTTTTATTCCCCTGTCTATAACCTATTGTGTCTAAGATTTGTTACAAAGTTATTGTAACTAATTATTAGTTACAAAGTCAAAGTGATTTTAAAATAAAAGCAATAGTTATTTATAACCAATAACCAGAGCTTATAACTTTTTAGTGATTCAATAAAAAGTTTGTACGTCAGTATCAAAATAAGAGAAATGAAGGCTGTACTTGTTGAGATGTCCCAAGAATGAACTTAAGGTATGTAGAATCACAGCCCACCTCCCAGAACAAGTTGAGAAACAGGCTCTTCACCTGTCTTTTTTCTCCATTATTTATTCACCATTAGAATCTATTTTCTTTTTTGTTTTTGTAGTATCATTAATATACAATCATACATTAGTTTCAAATATACAACAGATTGGTTCAACAGTTACCCATATTATTAAATTCTCACCCCCACTAGTGCAGTTACTATCTGTCAACATAGAAACATGTTACAAAATCATTAAGTATATTCTCCATGCTATGCTACTATCCTCATGGCCAACTCATATTATGATTGAGAATTTTTGTGACCTTTTAGATTCCCCTCATGCTCCCCACCCACCCATCTCCAACCCCTCCCCTACGGTAACCACCAGTCACTTCTCAGTGTCCATGAGCCTACTGCTATATTGTTCATTCTGTTCTACTTTGTTTTTGTATTCTACAAGTAACTGATACATGGTTTTCATCTTTCTCTACCTGGCTATTTCACTGAGCATAATATCCTCTAGATCCATCCATGTTGTTGATAATGGCAGGATTTCTTTATTTATGGCTGAATAATATTCCTTTGTGTATATGTACCACTCTTCCCTATATATTCATCTATTAATGGACACTTAGGTTGCTTCTATATCTTGGCTATTGTAAATAAGGTGGTGATAAACATAGGAATACATATGTCTTTTTGAATCAGGGATTTTGTTTTTTGGGGTAAATTCCTAGAAGTGGAATTACTGGGTCATATGGTATTTCTATTTTTAGTTTTTTGAGGATATTCCATGCCTTTCCACAGCAGTTGTGAAAACAAAGAATTATTAGAGAATTCTATGAAACTTTTTTTTTTTACTTTGGTATCTTTAATATACAATTATATGAGCAACATGTGGTTACTAGATTCCCCCCATTATCAAGTCCCCACCACATACCCATTACAGTCACTGTCCATCAGCGTAGAAAGATGCTATAGAATCCCTACATGTCTTCTCTGTGCTACACTGCCTTCCCCATGCCCATCCTAAATTGTGTGTGCTAATCGTAATGCTCCTTATTCCCATTCTCCCTCCCTTCCCACACATCCTCCCCACTCCCTTTCCCTTTGGTAACTATTAGTCCATTCTTGGGTTCTGTGAGTCTGCTGCTGTTTTGTTCCTTCAGTTTTTTCTTTGTTCTTATACTGAAAAGATGAGTGAAATCATTTTGTACTTGTCTTTCTTCACCTGGCTTATTTCACTGAGCATAATACCCTCTAGCTCCATCCATGTTGTTGCAAATGGTAGGATTTGTTTTCTTCTTATGGCTGAATAATATTCCACTGTGTATATGTACCAAATCTTTATCCATTCATCTACTGATGGACACTTCGGTTGCTTCCATTTCTTGGCTATTGCAAATAGTGCTGCAATAAACATAGGGGTGCATATGTCTTTTTGAAACTGGGCTTCTGCATTCTTAGGGTAAATTCCTAAGAGTGGAATTCCTGGGTCAAATGGTATTTCTATTTTTAGTTTTTTCAGGAACCTCCATACTGCTTTCCACAATGGTTGAACTAATTTACATTCCCACAAGCAGTATAGGAGGGTCCCCCTTTCTCCACATACTCTCCAACATTTGTTGTTGTCTTTTGGATGGTGGCCATCCTTACTGGTGTGAGGTGATAACTCATTGTGGTTTTAATTTGCATTTCTCTGATGATTAGCAATGTGGAGCATCTTTTCATGTGCCTGCTGGTCATCTGAATTTCTTCTTTGGAGAAGTATCTGTTCAGATCCTCTCCTCATTTTTTAATTGCATTGTTTCCTTTTTGTTTGTTGAGGTACATGAGCTCTTTATATACTTTGGGTGTCAACCCCTTATCAGATATGTCATTTGTGAATATATTCTCCCATACTGTAGGAGGCTTTTTTGTTCTACTGATGGTGTCTTTTTCTGTACAGAAGCTTTTTAGTTTGATATAGTCCCACTTGTTCATTTTTGCTTTTGTTTCCCTTGCCCATGGAGACATGTTCATGAAAAAGTTGCTCATGTTTATATTCAAGAGAGTTTTGCCTATGCTTTTTTCTAAGAGTTTTGTGGTTTCATGACTTACATTCAGGTCTTTGATCCATTTCAAGTTTACTTTTGTGTATGGAGCTAGACAGTAATCCAGTTTCATTCTCTTACACGTAGCTGTCCAGTTTTGCCAACACCAGGTGTTGAAGAGGCTGTCATTTCCCCATGGTATATCCATGTCTCCTTTATCATATATTAATTGACTATATATGCTTGGGTTAATATCTGGACTCTCTATTCTGTTCCACTGGTCTGTGGCTCTGTTCTTGTGCCAGTACCAAATTGTCTTGATTACTGTGGCTTTGTAGTAGTTGGGGAGCGAGATCCCCCTCCCCATTTTATTCTTCCTTCTCAGGATTGCTTTGGCTATTTGGGATCCTTGGTGGTTCCATATGAATTTTAGAGCTATTTGTTCCAGTTCACTGAAGTATCCTGTTGGTATTTTGATAGGGATTACATTGAATTGGTAGATTGCTTTAGGCAGGATGGCCATTTTGACAATATTAATTCTTCCTATGCAAGAGCATGGGATGAATTCCCAGTGATTGGTGTCTTCTTTAATTTCCCTCATGAGTGTCTTGTAGTTTTCAGAGTATAGGTCTTTCACTTCCTTGGTTAGGTTTATTCCTAAGTATTTTATTCTTTTGATGCAATTGTGAATGGAATGGTTTTCCTGATTTCTCTTTCTGCTAGTTCATCTTTAGTGTATAGGAATGCCACAGATTTCTGTATATTAATTTTGTATCCTGCAACTTTGCTGAATTCAGATATTAGATCTAGTAGTTTTGGAGTGGATTCTTTAGGGTTTTTTATGTCCAATATCATGTCATCTGCAAACAAGGACAGTTTAACTTCTTCCTTGCCAATCTGGATGCCTTTTATTTCTTTGTGTTATCTGACTGCCATGGCTAGGACCTCCAGAACTGTTGAATAAAGGTGGAGAGAGTAAGCATCCTTGTCTTTTTCCTGATCTTAGAGGAAAAGCTTTCTGCCTCTTGCTGTTAAGTATGATGTTGGCTGTGGGTTTGTCATATATGGCCTTTATTATGTTGAGGTACTTGCCCTCTATACCCATTTTGTTGAGAGTTTTTATTATGAATGGATGTTGAATTTTGTCAAATGCTTTTTCAGCATCTATGGGATTTTTGTCCTTCGTTTTGTTGATGTGGTGGATGATGTTGATAGGAATTCTATGAAACATTTTATGCAGAGAAATTGGACAACCTAGAAGAAATTGAAAAATTCCTAGAAAAATATAACCTTCCAAGAAGAAACAGAAAATCTGAAGAGACCAATTATAATCTCATTTCTTTGCAATATCACTTTCCTTCTTTCTTGTTGATATGTTACATCTTCCAAGATCACCTATTAATTATATTGGGTATGTTTTAAGTTAATTGCTTCATAATATTATCTACAAAAATGTCTCGGTCCTACTTAAGTATTTCAGACAAAATAATGGGGATTCTTACTGAGTCTTATTGAGGTCTAGCTTTTATTCTGTTTAATTTTGTTTGCTGGGATCTGTCCTAAATTTGTGGCCAATCACCCCACAATAAACCTATTCATTTTTATCACTGGGGAGAAGAGGGAGAAAATTAAGTGACAATAATACGTTTCTTCTCTTGATGGAATAAATGTCCTTGAAGGAGTCACTGTGAGGTGTTCTCAGTTCTCTGACATCTGTCACTCCCTGCCCAGTCTCCATTGCCTATGAGAGCCTGTATGCACAAATGATCTGTTCCTACTTCTCTGTGAGCTTCATCTTGTTGGAGGAAACCCGATCTTGCTTTCCTAAGCATTTCATAAGGCTATTGTGAAGATTAAATAAGAAAATGCTTATAAAACACTTAAAACAAGGCCTGGAGCATTAGTAAATAAACTCAACAAAAATAGGCTTTTATTACTTTGTTTCCTAACCTTTGCTTTGTAATCTCTTGATTCCTGATTTTGGATTGTGTTCAATGGGCTTTTTATTTGTTTTGTTTTGTTTTGCAACTTCACCCTGATCCCTTTCCTCCCTGATCCCACTTCCTGCTTTGTTACATCCATGTTTTTAATTTACCACTTCAGTCTTACAATGTGAAACTGTTTCCTGATTTTCCCATTGCCAATCAATTCAACCCAAGTCTCTCACTCAGTTGACTACAGAGGCTTTAGATTAAAAACACCTGTAGAACTTCCTGGGAGAAACTAGACACTATACCCGAACAGCACATTAGAAGAAGGAAGAGGGGGTGGGGGAGGAAAAGGAGAAGGTATTCTTTAAGTAAAATGGTTAGGCTTCACATGGAATTCTATAATGCATCCAGCTTTATGTATCTGCATACACAAACACGCAGAGAAATCCATGAACTGTGATTCATACACATATACTTACTCAATCATCAATGTTGTGGAAATCACTGTATGAATTAGTTTATGGCCTTCAGTTACAGATCTGTCTGTATTAATTACTGAAATCTATCTGAATATGTAGAGCCCATATACTGAATAAAATGTCTATGTTTATAAATTCTCTTAGCACCAGCACACCAAAATCTTATTCCATTTATCATTTTCTAACCCATTATTCAAAAGAATATACTGAAAAGAAGCCAAAGAAGAATCCTTTTTTCTCTTCTGCTCTTTAAAATGTCCTCCTAAGAACTTAAGTATAAGAGCTCTGGAAAATGGGAAAAAGAGGAAGTTCAAACTTGAAAAGGCTGATATTGTTTTTGAAAGACTGAATCCATAATGTTAAATGATCCCCTCCTCTATCAAATTGTAAAGCTTACTCCTCGCTCAATAAATGAGTTATGATTTAAATTAAAACTAATCTCCAATGGTGGTTAACAGGTTACTACATGTGAATGACATTTTGTAGCTTTAAAAATGTGTTTTAGACTTCATCCTTTCTCTCTGATCATCATTAAAACTGATTGAATATGTATTGGCATTCTCTGACCTTGAAAATAATGATGTACTTATGCAGAAGGCACAGTTTAGGAGCCAGTCTCTGAAATTCAAGAGGTAATGAAAAACTTCACTTTGAGATCCATTCCACTTTGATTCTTGTTGACAGCTTCTGCTTACCCCTTGAACTCTACTGCTTCTGGGATTGGTAAAATGGGGGCAGTTTTCCTCAGAACTACTGACTTATTGAATCCCAGAAAAATGGGGTAGATAATGGCACTGGAATTTATATAGTGGTTTTATATAGTGGCTTAGACCTGGTATAATTATTTTAAAACATTAAAAGCTAATATATCATAGAGAGTGGCAGGCCTGACTCAACTGCAGTCTTGCTGCATGCTGTTTGACAAACGACTAGTCATCCAGATGACATTTCCTCTTTGACGCCTTTCTGAGCCCTAATTTCATTCCCAGGTCTCTGGTGAAATCAGTCGTAACAAGAAAAATAGTATAGAAAGGAAAAAGAATACTTTTTGAGGTCTCCAGAAAGTGGTATTTGGATATATTTAAAAAATCATCATATATTCCTTGTTCAAACCATGCACTGTGTTCCTTATTTGTTTTTTTTCTTTTTGGGTAAGCAAATAGGCTATTGAGATATATCTGTCTCTCTCTATATATACACACAAATGTATTTAAAAGTAGAAACAAAGCATCTAAAGTACCAGTCAAATAATTTAATAAGCAAAACAAAACTAAAATTACATGAAGCCAAATATGGTAGATGTGAGAAAAACGAAAGGGTGACATATAAATGTCTTTTAAAATTTCAGTTCATCCCTGTACCAAACTACCTGCAAAGTCTTTGAAGATGTTGAGAGCTTTAATTGAATATCTTTCTCCTTTTCTAAATTGAATTACTAAAATCTCAAATATTTGAATTTTATAATATCAGATAGAAAAAGTCTAGGTACTATACATTTAAGTCTTTTATCAAAATCTTGGACTTACATTTTTGAGTCTTATAATGCAAGACATTTCCTAGCATATCAAAAGACAAACCAAGAGAAAGAATAAAGCTGTTTCCTTTTTCCTTTTTTTTTTTTTAGCAAGACCTCTGAAATAGGACAATGGAACAGATACCGTAAGAGCATGAATACAGAGGCTGAAGATATTTCTAGGGGTACCTCTTAAACAAATGTGTATGACTTTGGCAAAATGATAGCTGTGGAAACCATGCAAATGTCGGGAGAAATTCTGGGAGGCAATGAGGGCTTGGGATATATTTTTTTATGGTTGTTGACATTTAGTTGTGATATGGACACTCTAAAGATGCAAAGTCTTCTTTTTATCATTAAAATTTATAACAGTCCTTTTGATAGATACCAGGAAAGGAAACAGAAAAAGAGGTAAGCAAATAACATTTTTGTTGCAAATGAAAATGGCAGGAAATTCAAGGAATATGTGTGGCACACTGATCCATTATGCTTTGTGCTAAGTCTGCTTTCATTAACCGCTAATATCATAAAATGCAGATCTATGAATTAGGGGAAATATCAGCAGACATCATATATACCACCAAGCCTTCCTACTAAACTGGTCAATTTCAAACATTTAGAAACTCCTTCATAAAAAAAAAAATCTCTTAAGAAATCTAAAAGAACTTCTAATTTCAGTGTCATTTCAGAATCTCTAAAAGGATACATTTATCAATTCAAGATGAGTTAACTAGTCCCATAAAGAAAGGGCTTTGCAAAAAGATGTGTGTGACCCAGTGGAGTTCATGTATAACAAATGACTTTCAATACATTAAGTGCAATTCACTCTTCCTAAGATGATGTTTCCAGTAGAACTGAATACAAAGCAATTAGAGCAGGAAGGGAGAAACAAAAAAAGCCTTGATTAAATCAAATCTAGGGAAAACATTTACAGCAAGGGTTTATAAATACCGTTCACTACCAGTCTCCTTAGAGACATGGAAGAAAACCAGTTTGTTGTGGGGAAACATGGTTAACACTGTATGTATTGCTCACCCACATGTTCTTAATGTTGCTCTTAAGGAAGTTTCTATTTCAAAGTAGCACTTAACCTCAGTGTTCTTGACTATTAAGGTAGAACTTGTGTAAAAGCTATAATATAGTCCACCTTACAAACTGTTACCTGAAACATCCTTTGCAATTGAATTACTAAAATCTCCAGAGTTTTAGTTTTGCAGTGTCAGATAGGAAAATTGACCTTCAGTTGGCAGTTTTTTTTTTTATTCTTCAGCTCATTAGAAAGAGTGGGAATTTTATATGGGCTGGAATAATAGAAACATTGTGTAAGTCAGAAACTGACAAATGCTACTTTTTGTGTGTAATGTAATTCAATTTAGTTCTATGAGTTACAACACTGTTAACTTCCAACTTCAGTTAAAATCAGCATGTAAGGTTTGATTTATATTTGAACATTGACTCTTACCATAAACTGACAACTTATTTATTTTAGTAATTTATACTGTATTTTCTTAAATTATATATATGTGTGTATATATATATATACATATCATCTCCAATCCATTACTTGTATTTCATTCTTTCCAATTTTGAAGGATCTTTTTCCTCCCCCCTCCTCCTCCTCCTTCTTCTTCCGCTTCTTTTTCCTCTCCACAATATGTACACTCAATTAAATGTTAAGTAGAAATTAAAATGACATAACCTTTAAGAGGCTCCTTAGAAATACTTACTTTATTAATAAGTATGATGTTTACTATAGATTTCCTGAAAATACTCTTTCTGAGATTAAGAAAGATTCTTTCATTTCTGGTTTGCTGGGTTATTTCTAGGTATTATTTTATGACTGATATTGAATTTTATCTATGCCTTTTCTCCATCTACCAAGATGATTATAGGGTTTTTTCCTCTATAATGCTAATGTAGTAAATTCCAATAATTGATGTTTTTAGTTTTATTGAGAAATTTTGATAAACATAAGTATGTAAGTTTAAGGCATACAGCATGATGGTTTGATTTATATATGTTGTGAAATGAGTACTTCAGTAAATTCAGCTAAAAATCCATATTATATAGTTAAAATAAAAATAAAAGAAAAAATGCTGATGGACAGTGACTGTAAAGGGGTTTATAGGGGGGACCTGGTATAGGGGAGAGCCTAGTAAACATAATATTCTTCATGTAAGTGTAGATTAAAGATAACAAAAAAAAGAAAGAAAGAGAAGGGGGATTACTCCTTGATAGGATAAAACTAACTGTAAATCAACGATTAATGCATGCTTTAAATATCCTTAATTTTGATCACTTAAAGGGTGTCAGATGATCGGCTATGGAGGTACACTTTTCTGATAATATTCCTTTCTCTTAAAAAAAAAAAGCAGTTCCTGTGTGGTGACCTCCAATGAGTTCTACACAATGGTATAAAGGGCATATCAAAGTGTGGGCAAAGGATCTGTTTGTGTTTATACAGAGGATAAAAGCCTAATTTGGCTACCCTGAAAATGAACTAAGATACAATATGAAGAAGAACTTCCAACATTAGCACTCTCTGGAAGAGTCATACCAGAAGATGATCATCAAAAAACCTCAACAAAGATCCAGGCGATGCTGCAGTTGTAGCTGCATTCATCCCACTGGTTCCTGGACTTGCCATTGGAATCAAGAAGGAGACATCTAAGCTGGCCTGTGCATACAGTAAAACAACAAATTTGACTGGATCTATACTGTTGGAACTCAACCAAGAATTAGGAGAAGTGCAAGTTGTAGCGCTCCAAAATCTTATAACTACAGACTATCTACTGTTAAAAGAACATATGGGATGTGAACAGTTCCCAGGAATGGGTTGTTTTAATTTGTCTGATTTCTCTCAGACTGTTCAAGTACAGTTGGACAATATCCATTATATCATAGACAAATTTTCACAAATGCTTAGGCTGCCTAACTGGTTTTCTTGGCTTCACTGGAGATGGATGGTAATTATAGATCTGCTTTGGTTATGTAACTGTATTCCTATTATGTTAATGTGTGTGCGCAATTTAATTAGTAGCTTAAAACCTATACATGCTTAAGTTACTCTACAAGAAGATACGTCAAAGAAATAATCAATCTTCCCATGTTTTCTTCCGTCTGCTACCTCTATAGCTTTTCTTCTTCCTTCCTAATTACAACCCTTAAATAGAATTCGTGCCTCATATCAAATTCACTGAGTATCATAAATCCTCTAAGTGGTAAAGATACCTCAAGACAAATGCTGGGCATAGAAGCCACAGGGCATAAATCTGCAAAGAAGTAAAAAGCTAACCTTTTCAAACAATATGGCTTCTCTCTCACTTACCAACTTTACATTTCCCTGTATGGCCCTGGAAGATGACTGGTTAGCCAGAGATGGGTAAGATTCCTCAAGGGAGGAACAACCTAAGACAGGCACAGTTGCAGGGGGGCCATCAGGTGAGAAATTGGGGATTAACAGAGGTGAGGCTGAGAACCTCACCCCCCCTGTTTTGAGAGAAATCTTCTGCATCCATGGATGTTTTGTTGCCCTTGTCTAGCTTGGATTAACACATAGTCTACAGGCACACACCTGATCATCTACATTTGCTCTCTTACAACACTAAACTATGTTTTCTACCTTTATCTTACATCTACCTACCACTTCAGCATTTTATTAAAAAATAATAATAATAATAATAAAGGGAGAAATGTGGGATTCACATATAAATCAAGTATAAAAATCAAACGAATATTCATATTTGACCTGATTGTTTATAGTTTATAATGAGTGATCAAAACTGAAAGTTTTTGTGATGACTGCCCTTGTACTGTTCACCATGTAAGAACTTATTCACTATGTTAGAATTTGTTCACCATGTAAGAACTTGTTCGTTATGCTTCAGAAGATTGGAGACTGACGAGAATTAGGCTGGGGGTGGATTAATGATTGTGCATTGAGCATTGACTCCCCTATACAGAATTTTATTGTTAACAACCATTTGATCAATAAATATGAGAGATGCCCTCTCAAAATAAATAAATAAATAAATAAATAAATAAATAAATAAATAAATAAATAAATAAAAGAAAAAGAGAAAAAAAGAGGAAAGTTCTCCTTGTGATGAGAACTCTTAGGTTTAACTCTTAACAACTTCCCTGTGTATCATACAACAGTGCCCACTATAGTCAGCATGTCATACATTATACTCCTGGTACTTTATCTTATAACTGGAAGTTGTTAAGTTTGACCACATTCTTCTAATTCCCTCTTCCCTGACCCTCTGCAGCTTGTCACCACAAATCTAATCTCTATTTCTGTGAGTTTGTTTTTCAGATTCCACTTATAAGTGAGATGATACAATAATTGTCTTCTCTCTCTGACTTACTTCACTTAGCACACCTTCGAGGTCTATCCATGTTGTCTCAAATGGTAGGATTTCCTCATTTTTTATGGATGAATAATATTCCATTCTATATATGGAATAACCACAACTTCTTTATCCATTCTTCCATCAACAGACACTTAGATTGTTTCCAGGTCTCAGCTATTGTAAATAATGCTGCTGTGAACATGGAAGTGCATGTGTCTTTTCAAGCTAGTGTTTTTGTTTCCTTTGGATATATTCCCAGAAGTGGAATTGCTGGATCATATGATAGTTCTATTTTTCATTTGTTGAAGAACATCTCCTGAAGTACTGTTCTCCACAGTGGCTACACCAATTTACATTCCCTTGTTTCCACATCCATGTCAACATTTGTTATCACTTGTCTTTTTGATGATGGACATTTAACAGACATGAGGTGATATCTCATTATGGTTTTAACTTCATTTCCTTAATGACTAGTCATATTAAACATCTTTTAATATACATGTTGGCCTTTCATATATCTTCTTTGGAGAAATGTCAATTCAGGTCTCTGTCCATTTTTTAATTGGTTTATTGTTTTTGTTTTGTTTTGTTTGCTACTGAGTTGTATGAGTTCTTTATATTTTGAATATTAACGCTTTATCAGATATAAGTTTTGCATGTAATTTTCCCTACTCCATAGGCTGTTTTTTCACATTGTTGATTATTTCTTTAGGTGTCATATCAAATAATTCATTAACAAGACTCATGTCATGGAGATATATTCCTATGTTTTCTTCTAGGGGTTTCATGATTTCAGGTCTCACATTTAAGTCTTTAATCTTTTTTGAGTTATTTATCTCAATAGTGTAAAATATGGGCTCAGTTTCATTCTTTTGCATGTGAATATTCAAGCATCACAGCACCATTTATTGAAGAGACTGTCTTTTCTCCACTGAGTATTTTTTGCTCCCTTGTCAAATATTAGTTGACCATACATGCTTGGGTTTACTTCTACATTCTCAGTTCCATTCCATTGGCCTATTTGTTTGTCTTTATGCCAGTAACATACTGTTTTCATGACTATAGCTTTATAGTATATATCTTGAAATCAGCAAGTATTATGCTTCCTTGATTCCTTACATTGGCATCTGTGCAGTTGAGTAATTGGTCTCCTCTTCCAGACTTTATGGGTTTGCTTTGTCAGAGGTAATATTTCACCAGTCAGCTCAGTTTGAGTTTCTAGATATGTCTGCTAGCAATTTCCTGGGCAGGTGGGGTCTGCTATTCTGGTCTGTGTTTGAGTGAGGCAGCTGTTCAAACTGAAGATGAGAATTAGGTAGTGTGTGCCACTGGCTGCAAACCATTGAGTAGGATTGCTAGCTTAGTTGCCTATCCAAGTGAAGCTGTAGGAAGGGCTCTCTTGTTGCCTGGATTCTCTGGCAACATTTACTGGATGGTCATGATTTGGTCCCATATTCAGTAATAGATTGAGCTATGAATTAGTATTTCTTCCTTTTCAGGTTAGTAGGATGGGACCCAGGGCCTGACAGCTTACTTGAAAAACTGAATCAAACCAGAGTATGTGCTGAATTCCCCGGTCAGGTGAGTCCACCAGATTTGCTCTACAGGTGTGGGAAGCCATAGCCTGTGCTCAGAGTGTTAGTGTTGAATGAGCTATGCAGTTTTCTGTGTGCTCTATATTCCCTGAGCAGACAGGCTGAAGAATATTCAGTGATAAGCAGGGCTGAAAACTAGATCCCCTGCTTCAGAGAACTGGGAGATGTATCTCTAAAGCCCGTAAAGCTCCTTGTTCATTGTCTTAACTCACTGACCAGCACCTCAAATTCCCACCTCAAAAAATCCACTGGCTTTTCTCTGCACTCTGTATACTCACCTCTTGGCTTGAGATCCATTTGATCCTACAGCTTCCAGGAATTATCTCCAACCCTTATGGTTAGATAGGGCTGGAAGACATTGACCACTCTGGACAGGGTGGTGATTCAGCTCTGTGCCTAAGCCTGGGCCATCTATACACTAGATCTGGGAAAACCTCTCCTTCAAGGGTCTGAATCAAGCAGAACTACTCCCTGCCATGTTCCCTGGGCAGAGAGTGACCTGACTTGTTTCTATGCAAGATTAGAGTAGGGGCTCCTGTAAAGTGACCCACAATGCTAAGGAGGCTAGTTGTCTCGCCTGGGTTCTCCCTTCACACTGGAGGAACCAGAGGCTCAGAGACCACTCCCTGAGGCGCTGCACTGGCCTGGGGGAGAGGCAATGGGAGCAGTGTGTAGCCACCCCTCTTACTATTCTAATTCGATCTGCCTTGGTCTCTCTGGTGCAGGGGGCGGGTGTGATTAAGCCTCACCCCCATGTTCTACAATTCTATCAGTGTTGTCATTTTTAAATAGTTGTTAGTTGTTCTTTTGAAAAGGAGTGAAATCAGAAACAACCTATGTAGCTATCTTGGTGACATCAGAACCCAATGATTGATTTTTGGATGCCAGACCAACCCTTGCTTTCATAAAATAAACCTTGCTTTCATAAAAAACAGACTTTTTTCTTTCTTTATTTATCTATTGCAATTTTCAGTTTGCGAATTTCTCCTCTGCATTTACAATCATATGAAAGATTGGCCTGTAACTTTCCTTTCTTGGAATGACCTTGTCAGATTTGTTGTTAAAATTATGCCCTCTTTATAAAGTGTATGGAATAGTGTCTTGCAATTTTTAAATTTCAGAAAAAGTTTGTATAAAATTAGAGTTAGTTGTTGCTAAAATACTTGGTAGATTTTGGCCTTGAAGTTTTTAGTGAGCATGTTTCAATTGTGGATTCAAACTCTATAATAGGTATAAGATCATTCAAATTTTGTATTTCTTTTGGTGGTAATTTTTCTAGGAATTTGTCCATATCATCTCAATTTTCAAATTAATTGGCATAAAATTCTACATAAGATCCTCTTCTTCTTATCCTTCTAATGTTTGTAACATCTGTAATAGTGTAGTCTTTTTACTCCTATTGTATTTTTTGTGTCTTTACTCATTTCTTTGATCAATCTTAATAGTTTTTCAAGGACCAAACTTCTGTTAAATCAACCTCCTCAATTGTATTTTCTCTATTTTATTAGTCTGTGCTCTTATATATATGTTATGTCCTTCCTCTATGTTTTTTAGGTTTAACCTTGTGATTTTTTTTAACTCCCTGTAATTGATAAGTAGCTTATTGATTTTCAGCTTTCTTTTCTTATATATTATAGGCTATGAGTTGCCCTCTAAACATAAATTTATCTGCATACCATAAGCTATCAAAACTTGTGGAGACTTGATATGGCTTATTTTTTGTCATCAAATTGAAAATATATTTTTATTTTTATTGTGATTTTTCTTTGACCTATGGCTTAATAGAATTGTAATTATTGGCTTCCAAACATATGCGGATTTTCTGGTTTTCTTAGTCCTATGTCCAGTTGACAAGTCTTGGATCCTTATTTTTATAGCCGCTTAACCTTTGACAGCTTTAAAAAGCATTGCTCAGCTTCTCAGTATTTAGTTTCCTCCTGTTACATGGGCATTTATCTCTCAGGGAAAACAGTTCTAAATTCCAGGTTATATGGCTGGTCTATCTTCTTCTCCAAGACTTTGGCCTTCTAATTTTTTACTACTTCTTTAGCTTCAAATACATTATATGTTCAATTTTTCTAGCTATTGTCAGCAGGAGGATTGTTTTGAATTATCATTGTTGGAAGTCATGATTCTCATTACTTTTAACAATTCACTTCCAAATGCAGATATCAAATAAAATGTAATTTTTATGCAGATTTTATATCATGGATGTAGAAAGTTGAACAAATATTCATTCATATGGGTGATAACAATTCTAATCAAGGTTAAATACTTTATGTAAACAAACTTGCAATTAGCTTTTTCAATTATGAATTCATTGTTCTATTTTCATTATACATATAAACATCTTTCAGTCTTTATCATCTCATGCATATTTTATTATTCTTTTCAATTAGTTGTTTTGTCCAGAAAGTCCCCTGTAGATTTAAAAGTGAATATTTTATTTTGCTTTCCTCTTGTAAAGCTGAGTGAACATTTCTTTTGCTTTGAAGAAGAAAGTATCTAAAATTCATTATAACTGCTTTTGAAAATGTGTTCCAGATATCAGAGGTTAACCTCTTTTGAGTATATTACTCCAGGAAAATAGCTCAGGATATAACCAAATGATATGCTTGCACAACATTGAAAATGTAGAGCTATTACACAGTGAGACTTAATTGTTGGTATTAAAATCTGCCTGGTATTTTAATTAAATGAATCCTGTTAAGTCATTCACATACTGATGGACCTACATCCTATAAAGGTAGTATTATATCTCTTAGAATTTTTTCTACTATTTGCATAAATCCAATTTATTTTAGAAGGTCTATTAATTATATGTAAAACATATATTCATTCAACAAATATTTACTCACCTAATATTGGACAGGAGCTGTTCCTGTATGAGAAATTATTTTTTTCTGAGAGAAAGGAGAAAGGAATGAAATATATAAAATCCATAACAAACAAAAATACGTAAGATAAATGATGTCATTATTTTAAGAAAAGATAAAAAGATTGGGAGTATGAAGTTGTGGGGAATTATTTTAGATAGAACGGTGATAAAAATGTTTGTGAGAAGTGTCTGAGCAGAAATTTGAATAAATTGAAAAGTCATTTTTAAATTAAAAAGAAGATAATTCCAGGCATAAAAAATTACAAGCACAAAGGCCCCAGTACAGAGATCAGCATAGCTCCATAGAAGATATTGCAAGAAAGCCCCTGAGGAAGTGCAAAGAGATAAGGTCAGGAAATTAACTTGATATCAGTTTGTGTAGGGCCTGGTGGGCCTTGGTAGAGTTGTTGGGGTTTGTTTGTTTTTTTTTCCTGAGTGATGGAAATGCACTGAAGTTTTGATCAGGGGAATCTCATGACCTCATTTTCATTCTTAAAGAGCATCATGTGCCTAGAATGTAAACATTAAACTACTTAAATAGTTCAGTAGTACAGTCAAAAGAAGATGTGATAGGACTGGAAGTGATGAGGTGAGCTAGGCTTTGGTATGTAGTTTGAAGGTAAAGGTGTTAAGATTGTATAAGACGTTGAAGTATTTTGTCTGAGAAATAGTGTGAAGAGTGGTACTATTCCCTAAGATAGTATAGATTGGAGTGTTAATTTGGGAGTGAGAATAAAGTGTTCTGTTTTAGATGTGATAAGTTTGAGATGCCCATGAGACTCCAAGTGGAGACCGTGTAGTCATTTATCTATAGCTCTCTAGAGAAATAGAATATTCAAACTCCAATATTCAAATGCTCAGCTTGAAATATAAAGCTGAGCATTATCAAAGTATGCTGTAGATGATATTCAAATTTAGGGGATTTGAGAGTAACCAGGTGGAAATGTGAACAGAAAACAGAAGCAGTTTTAAGACTGAGCCCAAAGGCACTCCAACATTTATAAGGTGGAGAGGAAAATTCTACAGGTAGATCATAAAAGAGTGGCTAGGAGATCAGAACAGAACAAAACAAGTGTGATGCTGCTGAAGCCAATAGTAATATATGTGATCCCAAGATCATTAATAATCTATGATTCTAGGGAATTTAACCAAAAATAATCATTCAATATTATTGTTAAACTAGAAATCTGAAAAGTTATAATAAGTACAGGCATAATAGTACTAATATCACTTATCTAGTGAGTAAGCAAACCCTTGGAAATCAAATATATATATTTGTGGTTGCAACAAGAGGGTAGTGATTTCTAAGGTTGAACAAGAAGGTAGGTGAAAATTTCATTTAAACCTGTTATATTACATATCAAGTTTCTTTTTGACTGGGTCTCACATAGTCTCATAAAAGGAAATTAACTGTGAGTGATAAACATAAGCACAGTACAGAAATCTATGCTGTTGTTATTATGTAGAAAGATTTCTCACTACTTAAAAATTAACTTTGTATTTGACATGTATGATCTCAGATTCTCAATAAATAGTTGAATTTTTTAATTCTCTTTGCTTCTTTCTACAGGCGGGGAGGTCCCATATACAACTCTGGCTACCCGAATGATGATGGGGGCCTGGTGGCTCTTTGCATTGATTGTCATCTCATCTTACACAGCAAACCTTGCTGCTTTCCTCACTATCACCCGCATTGAAAGCTCCATCCAGTAAGTAGACAGATTCCAGTAGCCACAAAGCATGAGAAATGACAGCAGCAGCTGGTGCTATTTAAATAAGTATATGATATCTTAGGATAAATTTATAGCTTCCTTTTAGGTAAAGGCTTAATTTTGTGATATCATAGTACTGGTAGAGCATTTTTTTATAAAATAACATTCTGTGTATTATCTGAACATTGTTTCCCCCATTTTCCTGGAAGGATAACACCTATTCGGAATTTTAAACTCCACCAAGTATAACTATGTCTGAGCAACATTGTAAAAAGGGAGGAAGAGGAGTCATATTAAAGTATATATATTTCAAGTTTGACACTATCAGTCTTTGCCTTGAGCTTGTCCTATTATTCATTGTCTGAATGAGTAGTTGGGTGGACATTGGCAGGGAGAGAGAGAGAGGAAATCTATCAAGAGCTAAAACCACGTTCTATTTGTTTCTTCACTGCATTTATCTAATGTGGTCATTAATGCAGCTGTTTCTTCAGCTGCCATGGTGGTAAATTGTCCTTAACTATATTTTTTTTACTGAATCCCTACAAGTTACCTAAGTCAGGGTCTCAGTTCACCAATTCCTGAGCCCTGCAAGGCCACAGACCTTGAATTTAGCACAGCCAGTTTTGCTTTTGTGGTTTCAGGCCATAAGATCAGTACCACGATACAACTTTTGCCTCCTTAGAATATGATGTTCTATCCATTGTTTTAAGAAAAATTTCCCAGAAAATGTTTTATTCATCCAAAAACGAGGTAGTGTCAATTTTCCTAGAACTGAAGGACATTCATTTCCAAACAAAACTGACAATTCAAAATTAGAGTATTTAGATGTGTCACGGCATTCATTAGAGATATGTCTCCCTTAAAACCTAAGACTTGTTGCCTTTAAAAGAATATATAAATGAAGTCTATTAGTAGTTATGAAACTATTATAACACAGTACTAATAAAATCAAGAATTAATGATCTATAAAGAACAGGGTATTTTTCTTCAATTGCCCTGGGTATACAAACAGAAACTCTCAAATTCAGCTCATAATAGTAACAGTTAATTATTGCATCCATTTATGAAACTGATGTTTCCAACTTCTCAAATCAAATCATGCTCCTCAGGTTGTTTTCCCAATTACTTCTTGGTACAGTACCTTCACACCCTCTTAAGACCCTTGTACCCAGTCTGTGTGTGGCATAGGTTATAAAGCATACAGAGTGAAGCTCATGGGAAGCTTAAACTGATGACCTCATCAGTAGCATATTTTAAGCAATAATGAAAATGATTACAACTACCCAGCCAAGAATTCAATAAAATTAGTAAAATTATGAAAATAATAATTAACATGTTGAGCATACACAAGATGCCAGAGTTTGTGCTAAATGTTTTACATGTATTGGCTCATTTAATACTTACAACCATTTTCTGAAATACATACTATTGAAAACCCATTTGTAACTGAAACTGTGAAGGTAAGTAACATGCCTGAAATCATGCAGCTAGTTAGTGATTGATTAAAGACCAGACCTTAAATCTGTGTGATTACTGAACTGACGCTCTAACTCTACCACACTAGTTCCCATCCCTTCTACTTTTATATGGCCAGTTGTTTTTGGAGAGCATTATAAAGGATGTATCATTTATTGTTAAGTATGGGGATGTAAAAGATGGCATTCTTCAAATCCTTAATTGGTCTGAGGAAATACAGTGTCAAAAGTTAGGTGCTTTTGTATTGGACCTTCTCTGTAGGCATATATCCCAACATGAACTAATTACATCTATAATTGATATCTGCTTTTCAGGGTGAGACTTCTTGGCAGATCTGATCAATAGAAATCACATTAAGAAAAAGTTTTTAAAAATGAAGATGGAATATTATATCTCACCAATATAATTCATATGAATTATGTTTAACTTGTTACATTTTGAGTATTCTTAAAGCCAAAAACCTATGTAGTTCAAATCTGACTTTGAATCATTTTTAAATAAATAAGTGAAGAAAAAGTTTTCAATAAAATAGTTGATTTTATATAGTAAACAGCAACAATAATCATAATAATAAACAAAAATTATGGTTAACATTCACCAGGAATTTATTAAGCATATTGCATGTATTATCTCACTTATTTCTCTGAATAACCCTAATAATTTAGATACTACTATTATTCCCCTCTTGTAAAAGAAGAAACAGAAGTTTGCAAGTTAAATGCTCAAAATTGCAGAGTCAGTAATGTCAGAGCGGGAATTCTAATCCACATCAATCAGTTATCAATCCATGGCTTACCCAGTGAAGTTTGTCTTTATCTAGTGGTGGTTCCTACAATTTGTTTGCCTGATCTGTTTCACTGAGGTTGTAGACCTCATGGTGTGTGTGTGTGTATTTCAGAAATATTTAGTCATCACTAATATCGCCAGTATTAGTTTGTATCCAGACTTTCATGTAATAGAAGTGGGAGCAAAAGCCTCTATCAAATTAGATTCTCTAAAAGTAAAACCTAGTGGAAAAAGATTATAGTTTCATATGATGTTTCCCTCAAGTATAGTTCTACAATGCAAAATATCTGAGCATTCATGTTTTAAAAAGTTATTTCTTTCTAATGCCAAGTCATATTATTAAAAGTCAATAGTGGGTACAATAAATCCCCTTTTCTTCTAATCTGATCACTAGACTAATTTTAAAATGGGAAAATCCAGAGCCAAATATGTTCAAAGAAACCTGATTCTCTCCACAAACTTAAAGATATCTTCTAATTTCATGCCTCAGTTGTATGGTAAACATAATTGCCTGCAATGTTTCTTGGAAATATTCAAAGTTCCATTTGCAAATAATGTCAAGCTTTCTTAGAAAATTCTAATTTTTCTTGGAAAAGACAGAAATCACAGCAGCATCCAATGTCATGCTTCTTAATCATTTATACTCATAAGATTTGCTCATCACTATGTGAAGCAATGCTTATCAACGCATCATTTTCCAGCTCATTTTTGCTGTGCCACTGGCACACATATAACAAGCACATCTTCATTCCCAAAATTCAAAGCCGCTTCTCCAGACCAGGAGGAACAGAGATAGTCAGTGAGAGAGAAAGGAAACCCAGCTACTTGTGAAAGATGGTTGACAGAAACTATTACACTTTAGTAGGAGAAATCCAACAGACGGATTCTTGGGAAGCTGAATACATTTTTTTTTAATTTACCCGTTTTTCAAAATTAGGTATTTATTAACACCTAAACTGTGTAGTTAGCACTTGCCATTAATAAAGATTTTGAAAGTGAGTTTTTGCTGAAAAGATAACCCCCAAGCTTAATATATATCCCTTCAATGATGAAGGCAGCCCTAGCCTAGCTATGCTCTGCTTCTCGATTATCATATAATATGACAGATTTTGACACAGTTGGGTATGGGGCGTATTGAAATACACAGCTCAGTTCCTGCAGGGAAAAATACACAATTTCTCCAAGAATCTAATCACATTTGGACTTTTTCATTGTCATCGAATGATAATAACATGGAGCTGATGGTTTCCAAATACCTAATAGATGAAGTGTACTTTTTTCTATTGGTAACCAGACTGAAAGTGGCAATGGTAAAATGGAGTGTGTGAATTCTGAAGGTAATTTCAGAGTGAACACTCTGTAATAACATCATCAACAATTAGATCTATTGGTCTTTGTTGTGATGCAATTTTCAAAAACCTACTTATTTCACATATAAAGTAAAAGTAGTTATGGGGGCAATCATACAGTTACAGACATTAATTACTTTAGAATCAGGTCTTTCATGATGACACTTGAGGTTTTTCATTTTGAGGTTTTTCATTTTCTGGGACTGTAAGTAAGCTTGGATCTATTCAAATGAACCCAAACCTACTACCATACTTTCATGCTCAAAGTGTTCATTCTCCATAATGTTTGAAATTGGACTAAATATTGAGTTAATAAATAAGTAAAAATACTGAGTTAATATAGCCACTGAATCAAATTAATTTGGTATAAATTTATTTCCATATACAGTCAAAAAGAGATCCATAAACATTCTATCACTGGAGGAGGCTCTTCCCCCTAGCATATCAATAACAGGACTTTGGAATCCACATTTGTCTACATTTGGAAAAGGAAAAAAATTACTAAGCAATTATTTTTCTTAGTGCCTCACATTGAGTAGGACATCACCTGAGTTTAGAAATCTATTGCCAGGTCTAAGGACAGAGAGAATGGTAACAATTGGTAGGGGCTCTCTAACAAAATGATTTCTTTCTTTACCCTCACGGAGATATGTAACTATCTTTAGCAAGTAACTATTGAAAGAGGTTATTACAATCACACTTTTTGAAAATGGAGGTATTGCTAACTGGAACTCCTAAATATATATGTGTGTGTGTGTGTGTGTACTAATACACACAGTATGTTAAGCATTGAGTCTATAAAGATATTTAGATATTATCCTTGACTCACAGTTTAGTTGGGGTGGTAGCAATGTAGAATTCAATGCCGTCAGGACTATGATAGACTTACTTATGAAATGCTATGTGAACACAAAGGAAGGACTGACTGAATTCAGTGACTTGGAGAGGAGGGGGAAGAGAAAGGCAAGAAACTCTCAGGCGTCATAGAGGTAGCATCCTGTCATCGGAGAGTTTGAGCTTGAAGGGTGCATTTCAGTGGACTGAAGGGATGTCTTACTAGAGAACATTTGCAAAAGCAACACAGGTATGAAATTCCTAGGAAGTGTCTAAGAAAGGGTAGATGATCAAAATATGTTAATATCCTTCCTGGATTGGGGTGAGTGATGTGAGAGTGCCAGCAAATGAAATAGAAAGGGAAAGAGGGCCCAAAACCTTACAGGCACGATAAGGTTTGTTAAAGAATTTGAATTTTTCCTGGAAATAATAGAGAGTGGCATCATTTAAGACATCTTTATCTGTGTAGAGGAGGAAGGGTAGGAGAGAAATAATATGAGTGTATGAAAATTAGCATCTCTACTTGATAGAAACCGGGTCCATATATCTTCTTGTTTCCAGGGTTATTTAACTTGAAAATAACAAAGGATTAATGGATAATTTAAGAGAAATTTGGCCAGAGAAACTATTACTAAGCTAACATTTACATTCCAGCAAATGAAGGAATATTGACTCGATTAATTTTTTTAAAAAAGATATTTAAAGAAAATGTGATTGACTACCTCTTAGCTAAATAGATAGGGAAGAAGAGAGCTCCAAAGTGAGGAAACTCTAGAAATCACTGTGGTTTGGCTACTTTTCCAGTGCATTTTGGCAGAAAAGTTGCATCTTAAGTTGTGCAATTTATGGACTCCATCTTGTCTGTTAACTACTTTTAGCCTTGAGCCATCAAAGAAGAAGTCAGACTTACTTTTATTCATCTTTAATGCATTCTTTCTTTTTATAAAAGTAATGCAAGCCTGTTTTCAGAAAAATAGGAAAGTACAGTAAAGTTTGAAAAACAAACCATTAATAATCCATAGCCTGTCAGGTAGCAATAAGTTCTGTTAATATTTAAACAAACTTTCTTTAAATGTTTATTTTGAAGTAATTACATGTACACAGGAAGTTGCAAAGATATAGTACAGAGAGTTCCCATGCACCCTTCACCTGGTGTCCCCGAATGATACTACAATCTCAGAACCAGGAAACTGACAGCGGTACAATGTGTGCATATAGTTCTAGGCCATTTTATCACATGTGTAGCATGTATGACCACCACAGCAATATAGATACAGAACTATGCATCACTACAAAAATAACCTCATTCTACTGCTTTATAATCACACTCACCACTTCTTCTCCACCATCCCCAACCCCTGGCAATCACTAATATGTTCTCCATTCCTGTAATTTTTGTCATTTCAAGACTGTTATATAAATGGACTCATACCATATATGGCTTTTGGAATTGCCTTTTCTTCCTCTCTCAGCAAATGCCCTTGAGATCCATCCAAGTTGTTGCACACATCAACAGTTCATTGCTTTTTATTGCTGAGTAGTAATCCGTGCTTTGGATGTACCAGTTTGTTTAACAATTTACCTATTGAATGGCTATTACAAATAAAGCTGCTAAGAACATTATGTGTGGGTTTTTATGGAGATATGTTTTCACTTCTCTGGCATAAATGCCAAGAGTACAATCCTGACTTTCCCTGCCTACTGCTTCACTTTTTATTCTCTTTTCTCTTATCTCAACTATTGCTTCCTTCTGTCCATTCTCCTCACATTCAAGTTTATCTCCAGAGTTTGGAGTTCAGATAGTTACCTTCTTCTATCCTTAAAATTAGCTTGAAAACCTCCATTATTATCTTATCCAATCAAAATAAAGTGCAACTCCATAGCAGAGCATATTGGGCCCTGCAAAAGCTAGCCCAGCCTCATTTCTGTCTACCAGCACCAGTTAACCCATCCCCAAACTTGTTCCTGCACCAGGTAAGCCAAACTAACATAGGACATTTCATACTCTGTGGAGTTTACATGCTGTTCCCTCTCCCTGAAATGGCCCAGAACTTCCATCTTCTTCTCTAGCATCTTCATTGGCCCAGACACAAGTAGTCATTACACATGTGTCTTCTTTTTGACAGTACACATTCTTCAAAGGCAAAGACTGCCATAGTCATATTTGTGCCCCTAATGTGTCCCATAGTGCCTGGAACATGGTTTAATAGTAAAAGCAGGTAACATTTACTGAGACACTTTCTTAAGTGCTTTACATAGATTTTCTCATTTAATCCTCATAATAACCTCATGAGGAATATAATATTTTCATCTCCATTTTGAAGATGAGAAAATTAAAAGCTAAGGTAGTAAATCCAGGCACTGAAAACTTTGTCTTAGTCAGAAGATGACCTTACCTGCAGTTAGGAAATACACTAAACCTTTATTGAATAAAATAAATAAACAAATGAATAAATGAATAAATGAAAACCATAGGGGTCATTATAAGTTTTTTGAAAAATAAAGATTTTCGCAGAAAAGAATTAGTGGCTGAATTATATTAAGCTAAGTTAATTCCAGTTATTTCTAAGTTACATGGTGTCTGAAAAGCAGCCACCAGAGACCATGGATTCAAATAAATCTGCTTTCAAATTCTTTGTTACTTATTAGCTAAATGATCTTGTCATTTTCCATAATCATTTTAAGCCCTTATTTTTCCTAAGGGCTCAACTCCATAGATGTATTTTAAAGAATACATGGGGAAAAACAGATGTAAATAACAGCACAATTCCTAAATACACCTACCTGATACTGCTTCCATTTCTCTACTTGCTCCCGAGGAGCTCATGCAGGTGCCTTGGGCTGTTCTTCCCTCCCCCCCTGCTGGTGTTGTCAGTGACTGTCCTTTCACCAGGCTCACCTAGACCTCAGAGGTCCTTGCTGCGCCTTCTGTTGCTTCTGACATAGCTGCCACGGCCCTGTCTCACGGTGTGTCTTACTGGGGGCTGTCTTCCTGCCCTGCCTCTTAACCCACCAAACCTCTAAAGGTAAAAAACTGGCTGTCAGCAAAAACCTTCTCTGAATTTAACCATGACTTGGCTGAATGATTCTCTGTCTCACCTTAGCTTTACTATCACTTAGGACCATGTGCTACTGATTGTGACTGGTGCCCAACCTGGGTGAGGATAACTGTTCTTCAGGCATATTTCCCTTTTAACTCACCTTTAATGACCTTTATTTATAGATAACACACAGCACATTTACCACTTCCTCTATGTCGCCTTATGGCAGGCAAAACTAGATTTAGCAACTCCCCTTTTTGAATCACTTTGCATCTACCTTGTTTATGCCCTGAGCTACATCTAGCCTTGCACTGGAATATCATTCTACTTGCTCTACCTTCCCAGTTAAAATGTACTTTCTTGACAGTGGTTTTATCACCTTTGCCCCAACAGAGTCTTATGTATTACCTCACCAAGTACATACTTTGTTTCAAGTAATTACTCATGAATGAATAGATCAGAAAGGGGTTTCTTAGAATCTGGCCTGAAACTATGGAACCCCAAGACTTGTTTATATACCTCATAAAAATCAGAAAGCAATATGAAAGTCATTTCTTTGTCCTGTCACTCCGGGATAAGAGAGGGAACCCCAGACGGTGTGCTCTCTAGGTTTTCTTGGAGGCTCACCGGCTTCAGTCTCCCAGGAGAAGGCTGTGCTGTAGCTCTCAGTAGGGCACCGCACACCTTACTAGGAGCAGCCGAAGTCAGGGTCGCTGCAGGGAGCCGGTCCTGATTCATGCGGCTTTATGTTTCGGTTTAATACACAATCATATAGGCTTAGCGCCAGAGCACACAGGCCCTACAGACAGATGGAGACATTCACCTCCTTATTCCATCTTGCTCAGTGTCAAAATGGCTTACCTGTCAAGGCACTTAAGCACTACACTGATGGATGTTTTATAAACATACAGCCATTTGTTTGTTCTAGACAAGATTTCATCTTTCTTTTAAAAAACTAAAAACTCTCTGAACTATGTTGGTTTTCCAAAGCCACCCTTCAATGAGCATTTAATTAAAAGTTGTCTACCACACTAGTGACTCCCAGGAACAGAGCTATATCAGCACTGCTGGAGACTTTGTTTACACTGAGCTCACCAAGATGAAAATTTTGCCAAACTAATAAGCTTCCACAACCCCTAAGATGATCTCCTTCTTCTGGACAGGCTGAATCATCCTAAACAAGTCAAGTCTTCCTGTCTTTCTCTCTCCCCAACCTTAGTCCTCTAAGCCTAGAAACCTATTAAGTACTCAAGACTATAAATTCCTGCTCTTCTCTATTTCTTGTTATTTTCCTTCCTTACCTGAAGTCAGTTGAATGAATAAATTCTATCTCCCATAAAAATGTGGATATGGTAAAAAACCAATACTTGGGACTACTCTGTTTAGACATTCTGAAAGAGCTGGTTTGAGCATGGGGCATGCTTTTGTGACGTTAATGTAGGAAGAGTAAGTGGTGGAAACCAGCTGCAGTGGAACTGGCAGGTGGGGTTGTTTGGCAGAAGAACGCTGTGGAAGGGGACTGGAGACCTAGGTTCAACTGTGCAAGTCTCTTTCCTGATGCTATATAATAAGGCATGTTTTTAACCACTTTGTGCCTTATCTCTGTCTTCAAAAATATGATCCATTCTTCTCTCACTCCACAAATATTTGTTCACAGTTTGAATGTATTTGCAATGTCCGCTCAACTATAAAATTATGTCAGCTACACAAATGAGGTATCTTTTAAAATAAGATTTGAGATAACTGATAAAAATAGATTCACATTGCAAGGCAGAGCTGAAAGAAAACTCTTGTTTTGCATTAGCTTCCTTTTTCCTCCTTCTGCTTTTCTTGTCCTACCTGCTCCCTGCCCTTTCCATCATGCCAGCAATTTCGGTGTGCTGACCTCCAGTCAGCACTAAGTATCTGTATGACCCCATAATTTCTGTGATCATCTTAGTTCCTGCACAAGCTCCTATCTTCTAAAGATAGTCAATCTATTTTTAATGGCTTTCTCCATCATCCTGCATGCACACACACACACACACACACACACACACACACACACACACACACACACACACCACTCCTACTAGAGCCCCTATTTCTCAAACCCTGATCTTTTAACCTAAAGGTAAAGTTTAAAAATCGCAGATGCTCCAGATCACACCTATTTATAAGGTCCATGGGAAAGATAAAGAACAAGATATGCAACTAGCTTGCTGCGCTGCTTTTTCAGATGAAGATTGTCATTTTCTGAGAGGGATGCTGCAGAAGTCTCAAGATTTGCTGCTGAATGGAGGGCAGCAGTGGGGGAGATATTTGCAAACATTTACAACCTGAGTGGCTGTTAACAAGGCCTGACTGTGAGCATCATGACATGCATTTTATGCCTACTTTTAGTTGAAATTTCTTACAAAGGATATATACCTAATTGGGAATAGAGGATGATTAAAAAAAATCTTTTTTGGAAAAACACACAGACCTACTACACTGGGAAAAAGGAAAACACCTTTTCTTTTTGAGAAATTTTAAGTTATCAGTAGAATTTTTTGTCCCCTGCCTTTTGTTATGAAGAGCAAGTATTTTTGTTTTTAGTTACATTCCTTAGAATCTTCACTTAAATGATGACCTTCTACCTTATTTTGAGAGTCGTGTTTCATTGGGTCTTCAAATAGGTTATTAGATCTACTATTTTTCCTGGTAAATTCTTTCTCTCCAGTTATTTCCACTGTGAATAATTTGATAATGTGGTTAATGTTTTGAGCTCCATAAGAGAATTTATAGGGAAAAAATTACTAATTGCTATTGATTCTTCATTTGAATACTTAGGCCATTGTTTCATGTAGTGATGTTATGTATTATTGTATCACAGCTTGTTAGTGAGCTATGCGTGAGGTAGTGATCAATGTTTCAATGTCAGCTTTGGATGGTATATTCAATAAAGCTTTTTTCCATAAGTCAGAGCTAGCCCTGATTTTAATAAACATTTTCAGTGTTGATTTGAAGTATAGGATAGGGAGTAAGCTTATTAAATATGCAGATTACTTTTTATTGAGTAGGGGTGATTATTGACTAGAACCACACTGTAAGAATTCATAAGTACCTTGACAAAACAAGGTGATTAGAAGTGAGATGAAGTTTAATCAAGACAAATATGTGCTAATTCACTCAGATGGAAAGAAAAAACCTGGGTGTGTGTGTGTGTGTGTGTGTGTGTGTGTGTGTCCATAGTAGCTCAAAATTGGGCAATGAAGGCAGTTTAAAATGAATCACCTGTCAATTACAAATTTGAAATGTAGTGCCAGTTTTTATAAAGAACCAAAGTCACCTAGAAGTGTGAAAATGGTTCAGTCCTTTTAAAGACTTCTATGACCTATTTATAAGGTCCATGACTTACGCAAAAATTGCAATAAAAAAGAAAAAGATGATTTAGTTAATAACAATGTAAAAATGTGAGTAACAGATACAGTGGGTAGGAAGTAATTTAGTGTTTAACTCAACAAGTAGAAGGCTAAAGGATGCAAATGAAAAGAAAGTGTTTTTTCACATAAAGAAATACTGAATTAGAGGTGGTGAATAGCTATTTTCCATTTTCACTGTGCACAAAATGAGAGACTTATGTGAAATAGGAGTTTTAGGTTGGACATGAATGAAATCTCCTGGTGTTAAGTTTTCTAAGTCAGGAAAGTATCTTAAGAAGAAAAATAAAGTCCATTTTGGATGTGGGCTTATATGCCTTAAGATTCATCATAGAATTATGTGATACCTCCAGGAACTCTTTCCATTCTTTGATGATGTGATTGTATTAGGATTCTTTCTTAACACCATTTAGAAATGTGTTGATCTTGGGTGAAATTCATGGGAATTAGTCAAGTCTTTCCTGTATTTTCAATGATAGAACAGAGAAATCCACTATTCTAACATTGAAGTCATTTGGATTATTTAAGGATATCATTTTTTTCTTTGAGAGGGCATCTCTCATATTTATTGATCAAATGGTTGTGAACAACAATAAAATTCTGTATAGGGCACTCAATGCACAATCATTAATCAACCCCAAGCCTAATTCTCAACAGTCTTCAATTTAAGGATATCATTTTAAAATAAATTTTACAGTCAATAGACAATCAATAGTGACATAATGAAATGCTGGCCACACAAATTTAGGATAATTCCCTATTTGTTTATAATGTCCTAGGATAAATAATACTGCATCTTTTTCACAATATCTCATGAAGAAACTGTAAATACCTTGTATGATACACAGGAAAACTTCAGGTAATTGAATTCTTAGAATACTGGAGATTTTATAGAGGAGTTTTGTTCAAATAGTGTATATATCTATATCTATATACACCATGAAAGTATGAAAGGCTACTTTGGCTAACTAATAGGCCATTTAAAATACAGAACAGAGTCATAAGTTATAATTCTGTCAGCAGGTAGAAAAATAGTGTCTTCCACATATCAGGATTTATGATGTGACAAAATTAGTTCCTAGCTTATAATGTGGATCATCAAGTCAGACAAGACTATCAGATTTTCAGATGACTATTTCTTACACCTATATAGCATTGTCATTTTGGGGAGAATTTAACAATCATTTTTATTAGTTAGGCCTAGCAGCATTGTTACTGCCTAACAGTAAGAAAGACAGTGTTTTGTCTTGCTTTTGGTTTTCTAAAATGACATATTATATCCACAAGTATGCATCAACTTGTAAACGTGTACAGGAAAGGAAAGTCTCCCCAAGTGCAGGAAGGTGTTCCTCTAGGTAGACCGTAACATTCATCTTCCTCAAATGCATCTATTTTTTATATTTCCAATATTACCTGTGACAATCCTATCTATACCACATGGCAGAGAGGAGTGCCCTTGACTACTGTGAGGGGGAGAGGGCATGAGAAATAGCCCCTGAATCTCTCAGGAAGGACTTGAGAGTCATCTCCTGGGCCATAAACTTCCATGCCCAGTAATCCACCATGCAGAGACCGTGTCTGAAGGCAGTGGTGTCCTCTCAGGAGCACTGTGACTGCGGTTTCTAGACTAAGCACACTTGAAATAGTGATGGCTATTTTAATAGTTTTTTAAAATAAAGATCAAATAAGGATTCTAGAGAAGTTCAGAATACAAAGACCTAAAGCTGTCTTATCTAATTTACTCTATTGTTCTGAGGGCCTGTGAAAGGTGTAGGACAGGAGAGGGGAGAGGCACAGAGCGGAGCAAGCAGAGGAGGCTGTGCCACTGGGGCCTTATTTGAGCATCCCACGTGGAGCTGCCCTCATCACGTGGAGGCCATTGGCTGTGCTGCAAAGAGGAAGATGGAAAGCCTTTCCATGGTGTTGATTCCATTCTCCTTTAAGTAGACCACACATAATCTCCTTCTTCCTCTTTATTTAAATACTCAATCCTTGAAAGAAAAACAAAATCCTAAAATTTAATTTTCTATAATAATACTCAATATCACCCAAGGTGACTCTTCTCTCCTTTTTCTGGTGCTTATCTCTTCTTTAGCTACTAAAACCATGAATTCTGTTATATGTTTTAATCATTTCACTTAGCAGACTTAGTTGAGCAATTTTCTTCACTGTTCCAGCTTACTTCTGCTATTTTATTCAGAAATCACTCATCAAACCAACCACTACTCGTCAGCTGTGTTCCCGCACTGATAAGCATCCCTTTCAGGATCAGACATTCCACTTTGTACTGGGTCCTTTGGCTACAGAATCATGGACAAAACTTCAGCTTTTCTAAATACTTTGTTTCAGTCGTATTTACTTGGGTTTTCATTTTATTTTCCTTGCCTCTGAATGTATTTATTTTACATGCATGGCAAAATGTCTTATCAAGCAATTCACTAGTGGTCTGATAAAGCTTTTGCATCTGATTTCATTACAGGGAAAATTTCCAGAACTCTCTTTTTAAAATTTGTTTTTAATTACAAAATACTGCTGGCCATGATTACTCACCCACAGAATGGCTGGTAATATGCAGTAAAAAAAATCCCATTTTTATGCACTGCTAGTTTAATGGGAATGCTGGCTTTCCAAGATGAAAGCATGTTTCTAGTAAGAAGAATAGCCCAAACAAATGAGCCCCATTTTTTGTTGTTTTTCAGACCTGAGGCTAGGTTCTGAGTTTCAAAGATGAATTTTTAAAAATTATGAAAATCAGCAATGTGTATTCTAATGAGGTAAACAAAGAAAAATTTTATAACATGCTAAAATGTGAACATATTCTAGGTGTTAAAATACAACTGAAGAAGCAGCTGAGTTTGATCTTTTATGGAAAGAACTAAGTAGGTAGACCAAGCAAAGAATGATGAAATGGATTGTCTGCCTTATAATGTGAGGATGAATAAAGCAAAAGGTTGTTTCTGAGAGTGGGAAAAAAAGCATTGGGCCAGCTTTTTGAAGGATCTTGTATGGTATGAAGTTTGGAGTATATTGGGAGGATTTAAATAAGACAGGATAGAATCAGATTTGTGTATCAGAAAGAACACTTTAGCCAATGGCTGAATGAATTAGAGGTAGGTGAGAGTAGAGTTAGGGAAAAATAATTTTCTGGGCAGAAATGATGAGGGTATTGGCAATGGAAAGGTAAAGATAGAGTCATATTTGTAAGATTTAAGAGGTAAAATGCACAGAACATAATGAGAAATTATGGGTGTTAAAGAAAAAGGCTATAGGTGAAGAAGAGGGGATAGCTGAGAATGAATCTCATCGGTAGGAAAAATAAGGAGATGACAACTCCAGAAACTGTAATGGAGAACAAAGTAATGATAATAATAGTGATCATATTAATAATTGTAACTACCAGTAATTGAGCACTTACAGAATAAGTACTAAGATGTCTCTTATCAATAGCTACCTCAAACCTCCATACACTTTATTCTAAAATTATTATTTTTCATATTTATAGGAAAAAGTTTTGCAATTTGGAGAGTTTAAATAATTTCTTCAAGGAGTGAAACTCAAACATTTACATCTTCAAAACCCATGTTTTAGAAACTAAGAGTTTGCCCAAGGCATAGCTGTTGGTAGCACCTGTTAGTGGCAGGCCTGCCCTATCTGACCACCTCAACCCATTTTCCAACACTTTTTCCTGCTTCTTGAGTCTCAATGACACTAATTATTACTCAGCTGGCCTCTATTATGGCATATTAGTTGTTCTTTATAAAGTTTTAAATTTGGTGCACTTCTGGAAAACCTGCCTCTGTTCTCATGATAGCTCTTATCTGTCGCAACCAATGAACAGCAGGGGGCACCAGACAGACTCTTTATAAGGTTGCTAATCAGCCCTCGGAGCAGCAACATCTGTCCTTTGGCAGATGCTGAATTCAGCATCCAGAGCAAGAAACTGGGGAGGGAGTGTGAGAGAAAAAGACCTGAACTAAATTGGAGAGCACTTTTAATATCCCCCTACTCATCTGTCTTCCACTGCCAGCTCCTTTGCCTGAAGCATCTAGCGCCCATCCTATCAACCACGTTCCATTTCTCCCCCCCTGAAGAAAAGCCCCTTCTGATGTGATAACTTGAGTAGACTTGTTTCATTCCATTAAAAATGGGATTAGACTTAACAATTCCCCAGAGCTAGAGCTGACGGCTCACTCTTGTCATCTGTTGGTGAGCATTCCACACAACCAAGCTCAAATGTTAAAAAAAATAAAAGAAAGAAATGGAGATAGGAAAGAGGTTTATGGGAGTTATTTTAAGATGTGTACAGTTAAGAGCTATTCTCCTGTTAAAAGAAAATAGGTAAAAATAGAATAAAAGGTCACTGCTGAGGATGGCATTAGATTTAAAAAATGTAAGTTGACAATTTTAGAAATGTAAATAAGCAGCAACACATTTATTATAACATAATTTCATTAACACAAACTCATACAAATGTCCCAAAGAATTTTCCCTAAAGAAAGTTATGACTGTTTAATACAATAGATGCATAGTCTTACACTTGGAAAGGAAATGAGACATTAATTTGCCTCCAATTCATGAACCTCCTCATTGACAATACTAATAAGGGGTCCTCCTGATACACACACACACACACACACACACACACACACACACACACACACATCCATTAGAAATCATTAAATAGGACATTATAAAGAGGGGAATCATTATAATAATAATTTTTATATAAAAACATTAGATAACTTGATCAAATGCTGATGTGACAGGTCCTTTTATCATCACTCTTTGGTCAGGACAATGTTACTCTCCATTTATAAATGAGGATGGTAAGGTTAACAGGGAAACCTAACCTCACATGGCTCACAATGACATGTCTCTTTTACCTTAAAATCTAACTTTTCCAGTGCCACAGCTATTGCTGTCAAGATATCTAGTATCAGAATATCACAAGTATCAAAATTAATTTTTATTGCTTGAAGGGTTTTAAGTGTTCATTCTTCTCATGGAAAGGGTTTGCAATCAGCCTAGATCCACCCAAATTCCTAAAATTTACTTTCACAGAGTTGCCATAAATTATACTTTCTCAGTTTATATAATGTTCATGCAAATAACTATATATCACTTACCAATCAGCTCTCAGTATGGTTTAGTATCCATAGGTTGCTAGTTGTATAGGACACCAGTACAAGGAATAAAAGCAGAACCTCATCAAGATGTAGTAAAAATAAGGCTGATTAGAGTGGCAAGGCATTTGCTTTCTTTAATTATCCATCACTTACAGCTACAGACACTCATTTTTTACTCTGTGTGCATGAGTGAGAGTGTGGGGCTAGGAGAGTAGTATCTAGGTATAAGAGATTTGCAAAGTGATCGTTTGCTGAATTTTGAATACTATATGGGTTTTGTGTGGTTAGGTGGAGAAATGGAATATATTAGTATAAGTATATTCACAGTTAACTCTTTCCTAGAATGCTCCAAATTTTCCCATTCCTTCTGTGGCCTGGGTAAACATTACCAATTGTTAAAAAAGAAATGTCAGACTTGCCATGGGAAATTAATTTATATATTGAGGGCTTATCAATCATTTTAGAATTGTTTTGCATTTAAAACACTGATTAGGCACATCTAAATAATATCCACTCAGATGTCGACCTTCAGACACAATATTTTTGAGGATTACCATTTGTAGAATAACCTACTAGATTTCCTTTGGGGGCTCATAATATAGACCATAACATTTCTGCTGATCCTGCACTAAAATCTTATTAGCATGAAAATAACAAAATGACCATTTATAATAGGCACTCCCTTTGCATGTTGGGCTCCTAAAACAGTCTTCTCTTTCTGTAATAAGCTATTTGTGCTCATTTCATTTTACTTCATTTTATTTTTGTCACCTTCAGAGCTCTCTTGGTGTCCTATAATGGAATGATGCTGAAATAGACAAGCTGTAATTTTTATTGCAAACCTATCTCAAGGAAAATTTATACACTGAACTTGGTATCAGAAATGAAGCTAGAGGGAACATGTCTTTGTTCTAAGTTACAAAATGCTCTGCTATTCTAAATTTGAAGTATGTTGAAAATAAACTGCCTTATTCTGACATCAGGAACTTCACATAGGCAATATATTAAGATACTTCTAAAACATTTTTGTGTACAAAACAGTTTCCCAACTAAGCTGTTTGCGTTATATTCTATGTTTGAGTTGTAAAGCTAATATTTAAGGTGATACTATGTCACAGAAGCCTGATTATATTATAGATCCCAATATTTGATTTCGATTTTCTTTTCATGGAAAGCTAAGATGGAGTGTTAGTTTATTTTAACAGTATTTTACTAGTATGACTATTCAGGCATAACAGTTATATTTTTAGATACAATCATAAAAAAATTTTCAACACTAGACTATGATCTTACCATCACCAAATTGAAGTCTTCTGAAAGTTGTAATCAAGATTGATTGCTGGAACTAGTATGCAGCAAGTGGCCAGTGTTATCCTGGGAGGGTTCCTGATGAACCTAACATGGCCTTCTCCAACCATAGACCTTCAGGTTTCATAAGGTGCAAGCTCTGTACATCTTCTTAGATTTAGCCCTTACATTTATAGAAAATGAACAAATGAGGTCTGCTTTTATAACCTGTATAGATGTGTTTCATTTCTTTCCCTTGTGTAACCATTTCAGAGCAACCTCCCCGACCCTCCACTAAACAGTGGGAAATATGTTAAAATGTTAATGTTTTGAATACAATTTTACTCCTACTACTAGAAACATCAGTAAATGACAGATCAATTGGTTTTTTTAAAAATAAAATTCGTATTGCTGTACTATTACCAAGAGAATTATGGTATGTCCCAGGAGAAAATGCCCTGTCACTCTGGGATATTACCCTCGCTCCTTGTAGTACCACTTTTATTCCTGCTTTTGCCCTCAATTACTCATTTATACTGTCACTTAATTTTATCTTTTACAAGTGGTAAGAGTTAGTTTAATAGTTGTAGACTATTCCAGAAAATGCTTCCCTTCAAATAGTAATTTTTCAGTGCATTACTTTATGCAGCAAAAGTACAGAGCAAAAAGGAATTTTCATGGTACTTTTCTTATAGTAAATGATACACATCAACAACAACTCAATAAAATGCAGATTAAATTTTGCTGAAAGTTACCATTAAAAATTAACACAAATACTCTTCTAACAAACACAGCCCATCATTTATTGTTTGCAACGCAATTTTGCACATGATAGAAACTGGTTACCTGCAGGAGTATTCCCAATTCCTTGCCCAATGCTAGTGTTGGTGGTAAAGATCCCCAGGAAATCATTAGCAAACTTCATCTAGAAACAGATCAAAAGGCCAGAGATATATATAACATAAGATTCACAGCCCATGGTTGTAGAGGGCTGTGGGTATTTATTCTTGTTCAAAATATGGTATAGTGTTTCGAAGCATCTGCTCCCATTCTCAGAGGTTAGTGAGTTTGCAATGTGCCAGCATCCAATTTTGAACAGTATGCCAAAGACACATATTTGTTCTTAAATGTCAGTCATTAGAGTTGGGCACCTACACAAATTCAATGAGTTCCATTGGAGTGGTAATTGGTTCTCCCAGTTAGAAAGAATAGAGTGGCTCAGAAACTCAAATGTAAGGAAATCGACCACCAATTTAGAGATGAATAACCTGGGACAAATAGATACCATCTGTAACTCAAAGACTGATTTGGAAATCCTAGAGCATTATTCTGTAAAAGAGAAAGCTGAAAATATATTCAGCTTCCCAGAAGCATGAAACTTACTCTATTTGAATACAAATAGAAATCTCTCTCTCTCTCTCTCTCTCTCTCTCTCACACACACACACACACACACACACACATACAGACTTAAAGCAAATATAACAAATGAAATTTAGAAAAGAGTAATCATCTTGCAACAAGAATAATATGGCCTTTGGACTCAGTCAGGTGTACATCTGAATCCTCTATCTATCTCTCACTGACTGCGTCACACTGAGAAAGCCCTTTATTCTCTCAGCTTAAGTGTCCTCATCTATAAAATGGGTGAAATATTTCTGAACCTGAGGCACTGCTGTGAAGATAATGTATGTCAACTGCCTAGTAAGTGTGTAGTAGACGCTCGATAAATAAAGAGTATCATAAATGCTAAAGTTTACTGTAAACCTGACCTCAAAACATGATGTTTATGCAAAATGTGATTATTTTATAAAAGTTTAAGATTGCCACCTGAAAGAACGTAGGCTTAAGGCTTGTAATATATTGAAATACTTTAAAAAACTAAATGATTATATGATTATCTACCAATTTAGTGCTAGATTTTTCCCCTTTCAGTGAAAGTTCACAAAAAAACATTGCCTTTATCACTAGAAATGCTCACTTTTCCTTTAGTAATAATTTTGACTTCTCATAATTCATGTAAGCACCATACAGAAATTCTCCCTATATATTACTTCTTAATAGTAAGAAACAACAAAAAAGAAAAGCAATTTGACATCTGTATCTACATGTGTTGCTCTTTCCTTCCTAAAACTTTATTTCTACTTGATAATATTCAGTACTCTTTCTTGTGTCTCTCTTCTCTCCCAATAATCAAGGTCTCTCCAGGATCTTTCCAAACAAACAGACATCCCTTACGGCACAGTCCTGGACTCTGCAGTATATGAGCATGTCCGCATGAAGGGAATGAATCCTTTTGAGAGGGACAGCATGTATTCCCAAATGTGGAGGATGATCAACCGAAGCAATGGATCTGAAAATAATGTTCTGGAGTCCCAAGCAGGCATTCAAAAGGTACTGGCCATAGTTCTTCATTCATTGTCTACCATTTTTTCTCCCATATTGGAGTTGTTAAGTTGAAATTGGTTTATTTCTTTTCTGTAATTTGAACTTTGATATCTAGATTTCCATCAAATCACACCTTCCATTGAATTAAAGATTTTGAGGGTACTCAGTGCATCAGTAGAGGGAATTCAAAGCATTTTGTGCAGATCAGGGCCAGGGAGTTATACATACGAAGTTATACATACATATGCAATGTTCAGATCACCTAATTCTTTCAAATGACTTAGGGTATTTTCTGCACTGCTTTTATTTTTAGGTGAAAACCTTATCTTTACATATGATTACATGAAGCTATCTGTGAGTAAATCTTGCCAACAAATAAGGTTTCTACAACTGTCTGTTTCTATTTTGAAAAGTTTTTTATATTACCTTATATAACTATCATTTAGAAGTTATTTTACTAAAAAAAGACTTAGAAAGCAGTCTTTTGTGTGAAAAACATGAAGCTAGTTTTTATTGTGGGCTCTGGTTTATATGCATGTATACAGAAGTAATTCTTTCTTCCTCAGTCCTCATCAACCTCCATGAGAGAACTGAATGATTTTTTTCTTAGAAGTACCCCTGTGGCTAACACAGTGAAAATGTATTACAATGTGAAAATGTCACAATGGCTGCTATTCAACAAATAATTATGGGATGAGTGAGTGAAGGAATGAATGTTAATAACAGCAGTAATGGCTGAATATACATTTTCTCTCTAACCTTGCACAGCAGAGTAATTTAGACCCCAAGTCTGAGTTCTTTGTTCAAAAGGTAAAGTAAATAATACCAGGTTGGAGAATGTTTTATGACTATAAAAATTTTTCTGCCACAGGTTCTAGCGTTGTTTTGTGCCTTTTCAGATGACATCCTTTATCTGCTAATGCCATTGCTATGGGTCCTGAGAGTCAGACTAATAATTTTTGCAGTTACCACATTGATACTATTATTTTAAAAACTGATAATGCTGACATAAACCTCTTTCCAAGTTCTAATGATGAGTTTAAGGAAGTGAATGTCCTTGAAATGCTGGCAATGGCTTCTAACTCTGTCACCCTTATTATATTAGTCCCAATTTTCCAGGCCCCAGGTATTGACCTTAAAATATTTTTTTATTGTTTTTGTCAAGAAGATCGTTGTCTTCTGGAAATTCAAACTAACATCCTCTGATTACTGGGCGGGGGGGATGGGGTCTGGGAGTAAGAGTGGATGGGTGAGTGGACCTATGTGTTGTCTCAGGAAGGACAGGTAGATGTTTTAGGGTTTGCTAGGCATTCACAGGATGTGAATGGATTTAAGCCTCAGAATCTGTACACTAAATGGTTTTTGGAAGTATAACTTTCCTTCATATCATCTACTGTTGAAGAAATATTGTTTTCTTGAGAATGAGTATATTCATAGTTTATATTCCCATTTCAGTTTCTTTTTAATTGACATGTAGTTGATATACAATACTGGTTTTAGGTGTACAACACAGTGATTTGACAGTGATTATTAAATGCTCACCCCAATAAGTACGGTATCTGAAAACATAAATATGTTACAGTATTAGTGACTATATTTTCTGTGCTGTACTTTTATCCCTGTGTCTAATTTATATTAGAATTAGAATTTTGTTCTTCTTTATCTCCTTTACCTATTTCATCCATGCTCCCACCCACCTTCCCCATGGCAACCCCTGGTTTCTTCTCTGTGTCTATAAGTCTATTTCTATTTTTTTCATTAGTCTTGTTTTTTAGGTTCAAGATATGTTAAAGCATATGGTGTTTGCTTTCTCTGCCTAGCTTAGGTCACTTAGCATAATACCCTCTAGGTCCATGCATGTCCCAAGTGGAAAGATTTCATTCTTTTTATGGCTGAGTAATATTCCATTATATATATGTATCACATCTTCTTTCCCCATTCATCTGTTGATGGACACATGTTCCTTCCATATCTTGGCTATTGTAAATAATGCAGAAATAAACATAAGAGTTCATATATTTTTTCAAATCAGTGATTTTGTTTTCTTTGGATAACTCCAAAAAGCCGAAATTACTGGGTATTTCTATTTTTAGTTTTTTGAAAAACCTCCATATTGCTTTCCACAGTAATTGGACCAAGTTACATTCCCACAGAATATAAGTGTTCCCTTTTCTCCACCTCCTCACCAGTATTTGTTATTTCTTATCTTTTCGGTAGTACCCATTCTGACTGGTATGAGGTGATATCTCAATGTGATTTTTATTTACATCTCCCCAATGATTAGTGATTAGCATCTTTTCATGTGCCTATTGGCCATCTATACGTCCTCTTTGGTAAAATGTCTATTCAGGTCCTCTGCTCATTTTTAATTGGGATATTTTAATTTGGTAAAATGTCTATTCAGGTCCTCTGCTCATTTTTAATTGGGATATTTGTTGAGTTGTATGAGTTATTTGCATATTTTGGGTATTAGCCCCTAAACATATATATCATTTGCAAATATATTTTCCCATACAGTAGATCATCTGTTTTGTTGATAGTTTCCTTTGCTCTGCAGAAGCTTTTTGGTTTGATGTAGTCCTGCTTATTTATTTTTGCTTTTGTCCCTTGTCTAAGGAGACATACCATGAAAAAATATTACTAATGCAGATGTTCAAGAGCTTATCCATTTCCATCTAAAGAAGCTCCTTTAATATATCCTGTAAAGCCAGTTTAGTGGTGAAGAATTCTATAAACCTTTATTTTTCTGGAAAACTTTTTATCTCTTCTGTGATTCTGAATGATAACCTTGCTGGGTAAACCATCCTTGGTTCTATATTTTTCCCTTTCAGAACTTTGAATCTTTCATGCCATTCCCTCTAGTCTGAAAAGTTCTGCTGAAAAATATGCTGATAGCCTTATTTATTCCCTTGTACATAACTATCTGCCATTCTCTTGCTACTTTTAAGATTATTTCTGTAATCTTTGCCATTTCGATTACTATGTGTCTTGTTGTGGATCTCATTGGATTCATTTTGTTAGGAGATCTCTGAACTGCAAGGACTTGGATGTCTGTTTCCTTTCCCAGGAAAGGAAACTTTCCTTCCCCAGTTGAGAAAATTTTCAGCTATTTTTTTCCTTTAAATAGACAATTATTTCTTCAAATAGACTTTCTACCACTTTCTCTCTCTCTTTCTGGGACCTCTACTATGCTAACATTTTTTCACTTGGAGTATGTTCAGAAGTCTTTTAGCATTTTCTCAGTTTTAGAAATTATTTTTTCTCTCTGCTCCTCAGTTTGGTTACTTTCCACTATCCTGTCTTCTAGCTCACTGATCTGTTCTTATGCATCCTCTAAGTTACTATTAATTCTCTCTTTTATATTTTTCATTTTAGTTATTGTATTCTTCATCTCTATTTCTTTTTTATATTTTCTGTCTCTTTGTTGAAGTCCTTCCTGAGATCATCTCTTCTAGTCCCAGTTCAGTGAGGATCTTTATGATGATTACTTTGAATTATTTATCAGGTAGATTGCTTATTCCATTTCATTTAGCACTTTTCTGGTGTTTTGTCTTGCTCTTTGTTTGGAACATATTCCTCTGCCTCATTTTGTCTGACTTTGTGTTTGTTTTTATGTATTAGATAGTAACTATGTCTCCTGATTTTGAAAGTAGTAGCTTTATGTTGTAGTCATTCTGTGGTACTTGGAAGTGCAAAATGCTCTCTTCACTAGAGCCAGGTGCTCCAGGAGTATCCCTTGTGTGGGCTGTGCACACCCTCCTGTTGTAGCTGAGCTGTGACTGCTATTAGTGCACTGTGAGTGGAACCTGCATTCAATCTGGCTACCATCAGTGGATGATGTGACAACTGCTGAACTGAACAGGTCTGCAGGGGAATGCTGGGGCAGGACAATCAAGGTGGATGGAAAATCTCAGAACTGGTTCCTACAAGCATCTGGCCACTTCAGTTGAGGAAGGGCTGGAAAGTGGTACCCACCAGCCCTTTCTCTCTTGGAGAGAGCTCCTTCATACCTCTGCCCCTCCAGCACAATTCCCAAAGTTAGTAAATTACCTTTCAAACTGATTTTTCTGTGTTGGGTCTCAGAGCAAGTGCCAGAGCATGATGTCCTCCTTGTGGAAACTTGCCCCCAACCCCACAGCCCTCCAGCTCTCCCTGGTGTCCAGCCCCATTGATTTTCAAGGTCCAATAGTATCATCCTCCTGAAGCAGATCGCCAGGACCAGGTATGCTGGCTCCCCGGGCATTTACTATCTCCCCTTCCATTTCTATCTCCCTCCAGCTTGTGGGTTGGGTTCGGGAAAGGGCTTAGATCTTAATCTATCATGCCTATTACCTTTTGCTTTTCTCAATCTGGTCTTCTCTTTTTTGCTAGGTGTAGAAGGTCTGTTCTGTCAATCATTAGGTCATTTCTGAGTTACTTATATTGGATGTAGTTGCTTCCTTGATGTGTTTGTGGTAGGAGGTTATCAGTAACCTATCCTTCTATCTTTCTCCCCCAATCTTTCCACTCCAATTTAGATGCTAAAGCTCCCTAAATTTTATAACCTCTTTCTATACCATGCCATTTCAGAGAAAATTCACATTCTTTTATCCAAGCAGACATACAGATACCCAATATTTTTTGAAAACATACATATTCACTCACTCATTCATTATTTATTCATCCATTTTTCCAAGATTTGCTGAGTACCAATTATGTACCAGGTAATGATGTGGAAACTAGAGATAAACTTAATCACAGAGAAATAATCTGATCACTGGATTCATGAAATATTTAGAGTCTGGTGAAAAAAAGAGAAAAGGAAACTAAAATGCATCATCAAACAAAATGATTTAACTTGTGATAAATGCTATTAAAAACAAATAGGGTGCTATTGTATAAATTAAAGAGGAAATGTAGTTGAGGAACATTGATCAGGTAAGGTTACCTGATGCAAAAAAAATAGGAACTATGATCTGCTTGATCAGGAACTGGTCATGTAAAAGAGAGGGTGCAAGGCATCCAAACAAGGCAAAGCATAGGCAAAGGCTTGAAGCTTCAGTCAAGAAACCAGTTTAAAACCAACATTAACTGGAGCATGTTGAATGAGAGAACATGGCATGAGGTTAGTGGGCAGGGGATAGTCATGTAGGGCTTTGTTGCTTCTAGTTGGGAATTTGGATTTTATTTGAATGGCAAAAAAATGCTACTATAATAGGGCAATGTCATGATTAATTTTTAGCTTTCAAGAAGATGACTATAGCTAATGTATGGGGGTTCAGTAAGAATATGCAGAGTACAAATAGTGGGACTGTAAGAGACTTTTAACTTTCTGAGGTAGCCAGTCAAGTGGATACATGTAAACAAGGCTTTGTTTTATTCTTACGTTCTTACAAACACACACAACTCATATCCTTTATGTTTTTTGTAATACTACAAACTTGTTTACCTTTCTACATCTTTATATTTCTGAAATAATTAGAAATCATAAATATACAGAATATTGATTGCTACATAGAAATTTTAAATAATCATACATGTGTTAAGATCTACATGTGTATCTTCTAAAGTTGTCTGTCTTGTTTAAGAAAATCTCTCCTTTTCCAAGTATTTACATACAGTCTCCTACACTTTGTTTTTTCCGTTTTTTATTTTTTACATTTATACCTTTTAGCCATATGGAATTTAATTTGACATTTGTATATATGTAAAAATAAATTTTAAATATCCACCCTGGGAAAATTCCAATCTAAGATTCTATGAAATGGTGTTTTCAGACCAGGCTGTTAGTAATTTTGCATCATGTACAGAGAAATTTAGTTAATTATTCTTTAGGCTTTAGTTTTTTTTAATATGTTGCCATTCCATCACCTTTCAATTTGGGTTAGTATTTCTTATGCTATTGTTAAATGTCATATGTTTTAAAAAATTCTACTATGAAGAGTGAAAAGAACTTGTCTTAGTAAAAAAATGACCTGGTTTTCTTTTCTACTTATTCTGAGTATTAATTGTATAACTTTGGGTGAGTCTCTTGGCTTGTCCAAGACTCACTCTACTCATCTATAAAATAATCACAGCATGGAAACTAAAAACCTAAGTGTTACAGGCACATTAAATTGAGTTTAAATCCAGTTCATTTTTTTAAATAAAATGTGTAAATGTGACTAGCTACTTAAAATCTCTGGGCCTCAGGATTTTCATCGGGATGATAAGAATTCCTACCTTATACTGTTTTTGTCACTATTAAACAATAATATATGTAGAAGCATCAGTAAACAGTATTCTTAGAGCTATTAACTCATAAGGTGATCCTGAAGATTACCTGAGAGAAGGTATATGGGAGCAATTTGTAACAACAAAGCTTTATTATCTAGTATTTCTTAAGGTTAACTTAAAATTCTGTCATAATAAAAAGTATAATGCAATAAAATAGATAGGCAATAATTTCTATTTCCTGATAGTCTGCTGATAAAAAGGGCATATGAATTTAAAAGTGCATATCAAGTGCCCAAGTATTTACTGCACCATATTTATTGAGTTTTTTTATTTACTAGAGGAGTAGTGAAGAATGTCCTTATCAATCTGTCTCACCAGAGGATTTCAGCCCCAGGCAAGTTCACTCTGGATTCAGTGTAACTGAATAATAACAATGGAGCATTGGGGGTAAAAGGGTCTGTGGTGGCAAGTCAAGTGCTAGGCCACGTCTGCATCTGGCAAGTCCACACTCTGCCTCTGTCTTTGCCTCTGGGCAGAGCAGTGGGCAGAGCTCTTTCTATAGCAACACCAACAATAATGGCTCCCTGCCAACACATGTGTAAGCCTGTATCTCACAGTAGGCCAGTTACATCATTGCACATGTGTAGTGGCAAGTAGATGAGGGTCAGATGAGGATCCTGGCCATTGGAACTTCATTTTCCCTACAGAATCCATAATGGAAGTATCAATTTGAAAATTTGCTTGTTATGTATATTTCCTGCAACCAAAATCAGAGACAGCTGCAAACTGATTAGACAAACTAGGCAGCATAATAAAATGTATTTTGGCTCTGTTTGCAAAGTCTTGGGCAGCTTCTATTGAAACACAATACAACCAACCAACAAATAACCTTCTCTCCTGCTAAAGGTCACTGGGGCTTTATGAGATTGAGAACTAGAACACATGAAATGGGGTTGTAGGTTCTTCCTCCAGCAGCTAGTCTTGCACATCTCACACAGCAGCTTCCTATTCTCTGTTGTTGATTTCTAATTTGTGCAGGCAGAAAAGACCTCAGGGCCCTTCTAGGTCACTATCTCCACAAAAGGCCAAACTTCAATAGTATCTTTGACAGGAATTCATATTCATAGTAACTGTCTGCCAGGAAAGCTGCATCACTGTGAAAACTATCCTCACAATCTAATAATAACTTTAAATCAATCACACTTAATGTCTCAGATTGTGCTTGTTTTTAGTTGTACTGCTACTCTCCTCAAGTTTCTCTTATTTGAGAGTAGATCCTAATCCCTTCCAACCTCTTCATTTGGCTCATACCAAAGAAACCTGTGTAAATGAGGATTAAGTAAATGAGTTCTGATCTGCTATTCTTAGGAGACATTGACCTTTATCTACCTAACCTCATCACTCTAAAACAAATTTGTTCCTGTCTTCCTCTTCCCAGGACTTTTTGCATAAGTAGAAAAAGTGTGATTTGAAAAATATAACTGAATTTTTAAATGCATTCATTCAACAATTATTTCTTGAGCACCTTCTATGTATCAGCTGATATTTTGGTCACTGGAGTGAACAAAATGAAAACAAAATGCCACATTCTAGTGGAGGAAGCAGACAATAAACAAGATAAATAAAATGTTAAATTTCATAAGTATTAGGAGAAAAATAGAAGAGAGAGAAAGGGGTCATAGAGAAGGAGACGGTCTGCCTTGTTAGATAAAAGGGCTAGGGAAGGCTTTACTAAGAAAGTGATGTTGGAATAAAGACTTGAAGCAGGTGGGGGAGTGGAGGGAGGTGAATACTGGAGTGGTGTGTTTTCAAGGCTTAGCCAGTGCTGCTATAGAGAGGTCCTGCTATAGAAGCATGCCTGGATGCTCGAAGACAACGAGGGAGGCTATTGTAGCTCCAGAAATAAGGGATAATAATGGGAGTGTAACAAGGTCAGAAAAGTAGAGGGCCAGGTAATAGGGTGTTGCTGACAGTGGAATTCTGTGTACTAGCAGTGTCAGCATCACCCGAGAGTTCGTTCGTGTCTCAGAGCCTTCTGAATGTAAACCTCAGTCCAGCCAGACCTTCAGGTGATTCATATGCATGCTGAAGTTAGAGGTGCTAATATAAGGCTATAGAGGACATTCTACATGGGCTTTTACTCTGTGTGAGATAATGAAACTTAGGAGGGTTTTCAACATGATCTAATTCATATTTTAGCAAATCATATGGCTGCCATACTGAGAAAAATTGAAGGTGGCAATGTGGGACCTGGAACCTAGTTAGGAGTCTGTGATAATGACTCAGCAACATTCTGAAATTACACCATTGAAAATCAATGTCTGTTAAAACCCAAACACAAATTAGAAGACCATGATTTTAAGCAATTATTAACATTAACACATTAATGGAATTTAGTTTATCAGATTATTTTAGGAGTGGGTGGGACAAAAACATTTTTACAATAGGTGTCTCACCAGTGGGTTTCAGCCCCAGGCAAGTTCACTCTTGATTCTGTGAGACTGAGAAATGACAACAGAAAGTTCTTGGGGTGAAAGACTTTATACCCAACTTTATTCCTACGGTGGCAGGTCAAGCACTAGAATCCTGTCCACCTCAGGGAGCAGCAAGCCGGTCTCTGCCTCTGGGCCTCTCTGCCCCCGCAGTCATCTCAGTTTCTGTCCTCAGTGCTGCCATCACTCCAGCCTCTGCTCTCCTGCAGCCGAGCAGCCCAGAGCACTGGGCGGAGCTCTTTATATAGAGTCATAATAATAGCGTATTGCCCACACGTGTGTAGGGAGCCAGCCGACCAAGGCCAGGAGAGAATCCTGGCCATAGGAACTTTAATTTTCTCTGCAATAGGTAAATTTGTAGGTCACAGATCAGGATCTGACTAGGAATGAAGAGTCTGTGTGTAGCACTGAAATAGAGAAATCTCTAGTTATTAAGAGGGCAGTATTCATTTTCTGATAACCTTTTTTGAGGTAATGAGGAGTGAATTATTGTAAAGCCTCTGTAATGAAGATGACTAGGGAAGAAAAGAAAATCAGGGTTGGTAGGATTAGAACTCCTCTCCTAGCCAAAGTATCCCAATGATAACTATGTACCACTTCAGACCACGTAGTTCAAAGGGGACATAAACTCTGATGGATCCTATGGCAGCAAGGAAATGGATGGTGATGCTCGCAGCAGCAGTTTTCAATCAGAAAGATAGCATCAGTTTGTCCACTTAACCCCAGAAGAGTATGGAGAAGGGGGAGCTGATAGGTGGGGCATCAAGTCTCTAACCGAGTGACTGGGCTTTAGGGGTCAGCTCTAATCCTAGCTGGAAAACTGGAATACTGAAATGAAAGCCAAGACAAGAGACTGGTTTATTAAGTGGGCCAATATCAAGAATTTGGGAGGGCTGAAGCAGAAAGACAAATTCCAGACCCTATGAAATAGTGAGGTAAGCCTACCTTTTATTCATCTCTGGCTGAAAGTCTAGGTAGATTGAACCTCTTGGTTTACTTATTTACTTGACATATATTCAATGAGCACCTATTATTTACCAGGCACTGTTCTAGGCATTGGGAAGTATAACAGAGCAGGCAAAGTCACTGCCAAATGGAGATTATACTGTAGTGGAGAGAAAACAAAAGACAAGAGCATATGTATGTGCTATAAAAAAAAATTGGAAGGGTAACGACAATGGGGAGCAAAGACAGGGGAAAAAAAGAAAGGGATATTGCCATCACATAGAGGGTGGCCTCAGAAGGCATCATTGAGAAAGTGATATTTCAGTAGAGACCTGAAAGAGGACAGGATATGAGCCATGAAGATAGTGGGGGGAGAGTGGATACAAGAATGCTCCAGGCAGAAGCAACAGTCATTGCAAAATTCCTGAGGCAAAAGTTAACGTGGCATGATGGAATAAATGTCAAGACCAATACGGCTGGAGCAGGGTGCACAGAAAGGGAGGCATAGGGTGTGGTATGGCAGAGGGGTAAGAAATAAGATCAGAGTGGAAGTTAGCTGGGATGGTGGCCATTACAAATGTCCATGCTTGAGCCCCACTGAAGATCCATTTGTATCTTTTTTTTTCATTGAGATATAGTTGACATATGACACTATGTCAGTTTTTGATGTACAACACAATTCAATGTTTGTATATACTGTGGTCACCATAGTTAAAAAAAACTATTTTCTTGTGATGAGAGTTTTTAAGATCTATTGTTTTAGAAACTTACAAATATACAATATGGTATATTAACTATAGTCATCATGTTATACTTACATCTCATTACTTGTTTATTTTACAGCTGGAAGTTTATAAAATAGGCATCTATTTTATATCAGTGACGCCTTTTGATTGCGTTTACCCTTTGTCTCTTAACTGGGGAATGGAAAGCATCTGAATATCATAAATCCTGTCAGGTGATTCTGATTCACAATGAAGGTTGAAAATCGCTGATCTAATATTTTGGAGCCATTTAAATGGCTTTGGCTTTTAATCCAAGATAGAAAACCAAGGAAGGGTTGTGAGCCGAAGAGTGACATGGTCTGACTTACTTTTTAAAGGTATACTGTAGGTGCTGTGTGGAAAATAGGAGAGGTCAGAACTGGAGGCAGGGACCAGTGAGGAGCCACCGCTAAGATCTGACTGGAACAGCATGGTGCATGGGCCAGGGCTGCTGTGGGGGAAGTGGTGAGAAGTGATTGAATTTGAATATATTTTGAAGGTAGCTCTGACAATAATCTCTAAAAGATTGAATATGGAATATGAAAAAGAAGAGTTAAAGATGAGTACAATATCTTTGGTTTAAGTAGTTGCCGTTTATTGAGATTAAGAATACTATAGGAAGAGCAGATTTGAGAAGCCAAATGAGAATTTTCATTTGAAATGATAGTTAATATGAAATGATTATTAGTTATCCAGGCAAAAATGCTAAGAAACCCACTGCATATATTAGTTGGGTGTTTAGGAGAAAGTTCTAGCTGAAGATAAATGTGTGAGGATTACTAGCATTGAATGTATTTAAAGACATAAGATTGGATGTTATCACCAAGTATGTGTGTGTGTGTCTAGGGAAGAAGTATAACTAAAGGCTAATCCTTGGGACAATTTAATATTTAGAGGAGGAAGAGGTAGAAAGGGCAAATAGAATCTTGAAAAGATCAGCCAGGAAGGCAGGAGAAAAACCAAAAGTAATTGTTTAGAAGACAAATGACAAAGTGCTTCAAGGAAGTTCAAATGATCAACTGTCAGTCAAATGATACTCATGAATCAAGTGTAATGAAAACTGAGAATTAATTACTTGTTTAGCAACCTGCAGTCACTGGTGACCTTGACAAGAGCAGACCTGGTAGAGTGCAAGAAGAAGGAATTAGAATTGGGTAGGAGAGAAAAAGGTGTGAGAAGAGAAGCAGTGGAGATTATGAGACTAGGCATTTTAAAAGGAGCTTCACTGAAAGTAATGGGAGGGGTTCCTGGAGTGGGTTATGAGGTTCAGGGAAATTTTATTTTTTTAATGAAAGAAGATATATACAACATCTATGTATTATACTGACAGGATGATGCAAGGAAGAGGGGGAAACTCATGATTCAGGAGAGAGACAGGGGAATTGTCCTTGAGTAGATGATAAGTAACTGGTAGGATCCAGTGCACAAATGGAGGGTTTGGATTTAGGAGCACAATCTATCTATACTAGTAGAGAATGTAGAATATCTGAGTATACATGCAGATAGATTGTAATATATGGTGTTGGGAGGATATGGAAGTTCACTTTTTTTTTTGTATCATTAATCTACAATTACATGAGCAACATTATGGTTACTAAACTGCCCCCATCATCAAGTTCCCACTACATACCCCATTACAATCACTATCCATCAGCATAGTAAGATGCTATGGGGTCACTACTTGTCTTCTCTGTGTTGTACAGCCCTCCCCGTGCCCCACCCCTACATTATGTCTGCTAATCGTAATGCCTCTTTTCCCCCCTTGTCACTCCCTCCCCACCCATCCTCTCCAGTCCATTTCCCTTTGGTAACTGTTAGTCCATTCTTGGGTTCTGTGTTTCTGCTGTTGTTTTGTTCCTTCAGTTCTTTCTTTGTTCTCATCCACAGATGAGTGAAATCATTTGGTACTTGTCTTTCTTCACCTGTCTTATTTCACTGAGCATAATACCCTCTAGCTCCATCCATGTTGTTGCAAATGGTAGGATTTGTTTTCTTCTTATGGCTGAATAATATTCCATTGCGTATATGTACCACATCTTCTGTATCCATTCATCTACTGATGGACACTTAGGTTGCTTCCATTTCTTGGCTATTGTAAATAGTGCTGTGATAAACATAGGAGTGCATATGTCTTTTTCAAATTGGGCTGCTGCATTCTTAGAGTAAATTCCTAGAAGTAGAATTCCTGGGTCAAATGGTATTTCTATATAGATCTTTTTGAGGAAACTCCATACTGCTTTCCACAATGGTTGAACTAATTTACATTCCCACCAGCAGTGTAGAAGAGTTCCCCTTTCTCCACATCCTCACCAACATTTGTTTTTGTTTGTCTTTGGATGGTGGCCATCCTTACTGGTGTGAGGTGATATCTCCTTCTGGTTTTAATTGCATTTCTCTGATGATTAGTGATGTGGAGTATCTTTTCATGTGCCTGTTGGCCATATGAATTTCTTCTTTGGAGAAGTGTCTGTTCAGCTCCTCTGCCCATTTTTTAATTGGCTTATTTGCTTTTTGTTTGTTGAGATACATGAGCTCTTTATATATTTTGGATGTCAACTCTTTATTGGATCTGTCATTTATGAATATATTCTCCCATACTGTAGGATGCCTTTTTGTTCTCCTGATGGTGTCCTTTGCTGTACAGAAGCTTTTCAGCTTGATGTAGTCCCACTTGTCCATTTTTGCTTTTGTTTCCCTTGCCCAGGGAGATAGGTTCATGAAGAAGTTGCTCATGTTTACGTCCTAGAGATTTTTGCCTATGTTTTTTCCTAAGACTTTTACAGTTTCATAACTGACATTCAGGTCTCTGGTCCATTTCGAGTTTACTTTTGTGTATGGAGTTGGACAGTAATCTAGTTTCATTCTCTTACATGTAGCTGTCCAGTTTTGCCAACACCAGCTGTTGAAGAGGCTGTCATTTCCCCATTGGCTCTTTTATTGTATATTAATTGGCCGTATATGTTTGGGTTAATATCTGTACTCTCTATTCGGTTCCACTGGTTTGTAGGTCTGTTCTTGGGAAGTTCATTTTGACTGCTTGTACTTACTCAGAGAAGCAGGAACCAAGCCATCACCAAAGTGTAAGCAGCAGGATAGAGATTACAGAGATTTGAAGAAAAAAAAGGTAGAAATAATTGTTCTGGAGAATGGGATGTACATTAGACTAGTGAAATGTAATGGGATTCCTAGACAAGACTAAAGGCACTTTTGCAATAATGGTCATGACTGTAATTGGGACCAGTCAACAAGATTATGGGTTTTTCTCCAGCTATCTTCAGATGGTTGAGTGTAAATATGGAGTCAGAGAGTAGATCTCACCAGAATTGGTGTTTGTCAGATAAACACGGTAGAAGACAATGGGGTAAGGTAGTTGAGAGTATATGCAAAGAAATTATCATTTTTATGAGTCATGGAATCTGAGCTCTAAAGGAGGAAAGGGTTGACACAGGATATTGAGGACACCAAGAGGATGGCATGAACAATGGACTGTAGGTCTGGAAGGGACTGAAGAATTGTTAGAGCCTGTGAAGTAGGACAGAATTGGAAATAATGTAAAGTTGGTTCTGAGCTGACACATCGGAGACTGAGGTGATGGCGAGAGTGCTGATATTTGAAATGATGTGACATGGGAGTGGGTGGCTGAGGTAAGAGAGGAAAGAGATGGTCTTTGGAGAAGAGGAAACCAAGAGACTGAGAAGCTGGGTACTGGAAAAGGATGTCCATCTGAATAATCAGATCAACAAGAATAACCGCAACTAGAATTTGACAGGGTGGTAGAGGGCCAAGTGATAAAATCTTTGAACAATGTGGGAGGAGTGACACAGAGTCAGCAGATATTTGTAGTAAGAATGAGTAGCAGTTTGTGTAGTCTGCACAAGCTTCAAAACTAGAGCAATTTAGAGACAAGGATCTAGAAGTGGTTTGAGGGGCAAGGAGTAAACCTACGCATGGTATGGAGTAGCAACCACTTAAGAAGAACAAAGGCAATGTGGTATCCCCAGAAAAGAAGCAGGTTCTACATAACAAAAGAAGGCAAAAGAATAGTTAATAAAAAAACAGACTGAGGATATAAGCAGGTGACTGTATATTCTGGTTTGGGACAGTCTTCATTTTCCCAGGTGTACCACTATTATTAACAGCATCCCTATGATAGTGTGATTTATAGTAAGACATATATATATATATATATATATATTTGGTCTTCTTCCTGTTTCTGGCACAAAGCTCCTAAAATCCTTGGCATTTCCTAAGTGATGACAGCTAAAAAGGTGTATTTTATGGTGTTAATGAAGTGACACCTAGACGCACCTTGGGACAGGGCCTGGTTGCCAGGAGAACTGACCATGTGATTAGAAAGTTGGAACTCTCAGCCCCCCACCCCAAGTTTGACCTCCATGGAGGGGAGAGGAGCTAGAAATTGAGTTCAATAACGAATAGCCAATGATCTAATCAATCATGCCAATGTAATGAAGATGTCATAGAAACTCCAAAGGGCAGGGTTTGGAGAGCTTCCAGGTTGGTGAACATGTGTAGACTGGGGAGAGCAGAGCGTTTGGAGAGAGCATGGAAACTGTATGCCCTCTCCCCATACCTTGCCCTATGCATCTCTCTTGGCTGTTACTAAGTTATATCCTTTTATAATAATATAATAAACTGGTGATCCTGTAGGTAAACTGTTTCTCTGTGTTCTGTGAACTGTTCTAAGTTACCTGAACCTGAGGGGGGCAAGGAAGTTGTTGGAACCTCCCATCTACAGCCTGTCAGTCAGGAGCACAGGTAACAATGTGCACGTGCACTCGGACCCCGAAGCTGGCAGAGGAGGGCAGCCTTGAAGGACTGAAACCTGAACCTACAGAATCTGAGGCTAGCTCCTGTAGACAGGGTCAGAACTGAGTTGAATAGTAGGACACCCAGCTGGTATCTGAGAACTGTTGGTGGGGGAACCCCCCCCCACGTCGGAATTGGTCTCAGAATCTTTAATCCTCTTTCATTCTCAAAATTATTCCTGTCAGAACAAGAAAGTTGTGTGATCTTCCTAGATACAGGGATCGTGATGATGACAGAGTTCCGGTGAGCAGAATGGCAGAGTCTGGAGAGAGACAAGAATGGGGAAATTGGTCAGCCAGGGGGTGTGCAGATCCTAACTGATGAGTGATGAGGAGTGACCTGGAAGCTCTGGATTTTTTATGGTGATGGGCACTCAGGGATCCAGAGCCAATGCCGGATTTAGGCTATAGGCTAATAGTGTTGGTAAGTTGGTGAGTGTGGGGTGGCAGGAGTGGTGAGCGTGTTGCCAGGAGCGTTCTGACAGCGGCAGGGTAGAGGCCTGGCTAAGAGCAGTCTTCCAGCAGCTGAGAGATCTGAGGGTGTTGCCTCCCATGGCTGAGTAAGGCTGGGGAAGGTAGCAGCTGACGGGTGCTAGACTTAATGGTGTAGTAAGTGTGAACCAAGTAACATGAAAGAAAAACAACTGTGAGGAGAAAAGAAATTTTTACTGTTAATTTTTTATACATAGTGATTCCTGGTCTTATGTGCCTCAAACCCATGAACCACACTGGCCATTTTCTCTTTTCTGGTTGTTCCATTCCCCTACCTCTTAGAGTTCTCTCTATAGCATCATTTGGCATTGGGTAAAAAGCCAAGTAGATGACAATTCATGAGCCAGCAGCAAAAAGAGGGTAAGAGCTAACTCGGGCTTTAGTTAAGTGACTTGGTAATAGATTGACTATGGTCATGATCTCAAAATCAGGGTTAGGCCCTTATTACAGAAATGACTAATCAGATGGAACACAACTTGGGGGGAATAAAAGACAAAATACTAAACAGCTTTGGGCCTTTGAAAATGCCAAGTCCTGGCCTATCCTACCTCTAGGCACAGAGGTAGTAGCACATTTGCTACATTTGCCCTTTTGCCAAATGAGTCCAGCAAACAATATATGATTTGCTTTAGCACTTCACCCTGCAGCTGGGAGCTCAGATCCCACTGGCATATTTTCTGCTCTCCAGAAATCAGTTTTTAGGTCTGTGTCACGTATCATACAGTAAAAGAAGAGAAACAATAAGAAAATGAAAATACACATACAGATTGTTTCCAGCAGCCCTGCCAATGCTTTTTTAATGCCTGGGGTTTTTATTTTTATTTTTTAAACTTACTTTTTGTTTCTAATAATCTTCACAGATGTTTGAAATAAAAATTAGCCTTGATTAGATATTTTCTCAATAACTAAAGGAGAAACATCAATCATATTCTTCGTAGGCATAAGGATTTTGAGTTAGAATATGTCAGGTTTTATAGTTTACAAAGCAAACTATAAAGATTTTTTTCTAGATGCCAAGGAGATACATATATACTGGCTCCATAAATTAAAGTGAAAATAATAAGGTGCTGTCTTATGTATATAAAGATGATACTACTAATCCACCATTAACAGAAAATTACCTTTAAAACTGCTTTTTTTAATATAGTGATTTAATCCATTATTAAAGCCTAACCAGCTCCAATTCTTTTAATTAGCTGCACTTTCCAATTCACCTATTCATTCATTCATTTTTTCAATCAACAAGCACTTACTCAGTAACTGCTAGGTGCCAGAAACCATGTTAGGCACAGAGGATGCAGAGATGGATTAGTCTAGTGAGGATGGGACTGTAAAATGCAGAAGAGTACTTATCCCACAGAGAGATATACAAGATGTTATGAGAACACAGAGAAAGGGAACCTAGCATAGCCTGGGGATGAGGCTAGCTCAGATCACAGAGGCTTGCTAGAGGAAGTCATGTTAAACTTGGAATAGGTAGGATTTAATTAAATAAAAGAGAGATAGGAGTAAGTAGGATAGGGAGGAGACAGCTAAACAAAAGCATAGAGATGAGCAGAATACATTATGTGCAGGAAACAAAATGCAAGTACAGTAGGTACCGAAGTTGCTTGTATTTGCCAAGTTTTTTTAGGACCAATAGGAAATACAGTTTTATCTATATAATGATAAATATTGATAGCCTATAAATATTATATATACACATACATATATATGTGTGTGTGTATGTGTGTAGGTGGTGAGATTTATTATAAATAGGATTTGTTGTAAGGAATTGGCTCATGGTTATGGAGGCTAAGAAGTCCCCTGATCTACTGGCTATAAACTGGAGACCTAGGAAAGCTGATGATGTGAATTCCAGTCTGAGTCTGAAGGCCTGAGAACTAACTGGAAGTGCTGATAGTGTAAATCCCAGGCCAAGGGTAGGAGCAGATAGGTGTTCCAATCCAGCAGTCAGGCAGAGAGACTCCATGGGTGAGAAAGTGCCCCCCACACTGAGGAAGGCAGTCATCTTACTCAGCCCACCACTTCAAAGGCTAATCTCTCTCCAAAGCATACTCATGAACATATCCAGAAAATGAATAATCAGATATCTTGGCATCCCATGGCCCAGCCAGGTTGACACATAAAACTATTATCGTGCTACAGGAAAGTGAAGTGGGTAGGAAGAATAGTCTGTGCCTGTAAACCAGAAATACCTACTGGGCCATGTGTCACCTGAAGCTACTAACTGAATGTTAAGTATGCAGTTTTAACTAAATGAGCAAAAATGTGTGAAAAGAATAACCAATAATATTAGAAAATAAATGCCTGATTGGAAAGAAGATAGAGCCACTTTACACCTCAGTTTCTGCCTTATCTTTAAAATTGTGAAAATGAAATAGATGAATTCTGAGATTTCTTCTGGATCTAATATTCAATGAGTCCTTGGACCCTAGTTTCAAACGAATAGCCTCATGAGAGAAGTGCACCTCCCCGAAAACTGCAGAGGCCCTCAAGCCTCAGGTGTCAGACCTGATTGAACATACCTCCTCAGCACAGCCAAATACTCTACAAAGGAAAGCAGCTTTATAATTCCCCGGGGTGAAAGAGAATGGACGGTGCACTGTTCTCTGGTGGCTCCACTGTATTCACAGACTTCTCTATCCAACAAATGTTTAAATGGAACTTTGCCTTGGCTTAGCTCTTACTCTCAAAGTTACTTCCCACATTTTTTAATTTTCTGTTGTAAAAATGCAAAAAAGTAAAAACCATATTCCAACAGAAATTTTAAAATCAGTGTACTCTCCCATGAAGTTTTACCTCCATTAATAGTAGTGCATATCCTCATGGCAGGCATACATTTGCATCCATGGTTTTGTTTGGTTTCCATTTTGACTGTTTTTTTTAATGTTCTCCTGCCTTTGTCTTTATCAATTTCTATCCTAAATGTCTTTCAGGTTATCGTATATATTTATACATCATTTTGATTCCCTCAAAATATTCCATGAAGTACTGTAATTTATCAAATCATTAACCTTTATGAACACTTTGACTATTTCATATATTTCTCCTAAAAGCAGCAATGCTAAACACTTATTTTTATATGTTATTTGTTATTTTTTATAAATATAAGTCCTAAAAGTGGGATTCTGGATTAATAAGTATGTACATTTACAAATTTAATAACCACTCTCAATGTAGTTTCCAAAGAAATCATACCAACTTCTACTTTCATCAGTATAAAAGAGAGCTCTGTTTTCCCACTTTCTTGCCTGAAATGGCCAGAATTTAATGATAGTATTCTTATTTTTTCATTTTTGCTAAAACAATGAATGGGAAATATCTCATTTCTTTTTTACTTCTCTGATGGTTAATAAGGTTGAACATTTGTTCAAATAATTATTAGCTTTTATACATCTATATATTGTTAAATTATTTCTTCTGCTATTTCTTCTATTGACTTAAATGTCATTATCAATTTACGACCTCTTTTTAAAGCAGTGATAACAGTACTTTTTTTTTTTTACTCTACCTTTACCCCTTCATGCTTTGCTATTCCAATCCATGTCCACATCTGCATTTACACAGTAAGTTAAGCAGATGTCCTGGCAAGCAAATAGGATTTATAATACTTATATACCCAGTAAAAGATACTGAGAGGGCCCAAAGTTTTTGAAATGTTTTTCTATGGCTATTTCAAATTAAGATATTGGATCTTCATGCCTAAGCATTTGTTTCCATTACTTTAAGCTGTACCTTTAACACATATTTTGAATTTTTAGTTTCTGATGAAACCTTCCTTCCCTCAGTAGCCCATTGAGGGCCAGAATCAGGAGTCTATATACGTTTCATTTGCGTTCCTGTGGGTCCCAGCCCCTAGCTGTCCTTTCATCTCCTCGAAGGGCCCTCCCTCTCCTCTCCTTCTGTTCTACTGTGGTTTTCTTCATCTCGAATGCCGAATTCAGTTCTTCTACTGAGACATAAATGCCACAATACTTTGGTATCCCTCTACTTTTACACTTCTCAAATTGTCATCTAGGGTAGTAAAGCTTCTGATTATAAATTTCTCCTTTCTTGTTAAAATAACTATTATTTACCTTATTTTAAATAAATATATTTTGCAAAATCCTTTAGGCTCTGTCATCTGGGAAATAATCATCTCAGCTTGGGAAATAGTAAAATAAATAAAATGTCAATGCCTTATGAAAGAACTTTGGGGCAATACATATGTTACAATATAAACACTAAGCCATACTTAGTGTTAGATAGAAAATAATCTACCTCTTAAATTTTCTCCTTATTTCTTTTATTATACATAATGTAAATATTAGAATCCGAAAGTAAAACATGAATTTTAAAAAGCCCCATAAATAAGGATTGAGGTTGTTTTTTTATGTCATAAGAAATTCATTTGTAATATAATCTAAGCATATCACATTAACAGTGTCTATATTTAACATTCAACATATAAATTTTTAATTAAATTTTAAATTTTATTTTAAATTTTTGTAAAATACATGTAACATAAAATTTACCATCTTAATCATTTTAAAGTATACAATTTAGTACATTCACATTATTATACAACCATCATTACCATCCATCTACAGAACTCTTTTCATCCTGTAAAACTAAAATCTTGTACCCATTATACAATAACTCCCCATTTCTTCTCCCCTAAATCACTGGAAACCATCATTCTGCTTTCTGCTTTATGAATTTAACTATTCTATGAACCTCATATAGGTAGAATCACAGAATTTGTCCTTCTGTGACTGGATTATTTCACTTAGCATAATATCCTTAACGTTCATCCACATTGTATCATGTGTCAGAATTTCCTTCCTAAGACTAAATATATTATTGTGTGTACATACCAGATTTTGTCCATACATTCATTCATCAACCAGCACTTACGTTTCTTCTACCTTTTGGTATTGTAAGCAACGCTGCTATGAACATGGTTGTACAAAAATGTTTGAGTCTCTTCTTTCAATTCTTTTAAGTACATACCCAGAAGTGTGACTGCTGTATCAATAGGTAATTCTATTCTTAATATTTTGAGGGCTCACATACTGTTTTCCATAGTGGCTGTGTCATTTTTCATTCCCACCAATAATATGCAAGAGTTCCTATTTCTCCACATCCTCACCATCACTTATTCTGATTTTTTTGACAGTAGCCATCCTAATGAATGTGAAGTAGAGTATCTAAATTTAAGTCCTATTTTAATACTCACTTTTTAAAAGAAACTCTTTTGATGAACAAACTTCAATCTCTATATCACCATCATTTACTCCAATACAAAGCAGATTGCGCTCAGTAGTCACACAAAGCCCAGCATTCATGAGAGGCAGGACTCAATATAACCCACAAAATGGCTCACCTGATGGTGATTCTCAAAGAGAGAAGAACCAGAGATCCTACTTCCAGCAAGAGAGGCAAATAAATCAAAATGGAGAAAGAAGCACGTATATTTCAATAAAACAAAGATGAAACTCATGCTGTTCTGACACACCCAATGAGAATGGATGGTTTTCCTAAACTCTCTGGGAATATTTATCACTGATCATTACCCATTGCTATTCCCAAAATTCATCACAGCCACAGAGCTGAAAGAGAATGTGGAGATCTTTAAGTTTAATCATTTTATTTTACAGATGAGAAAATTATTGCTAAAAAGGTTAAGTGATTTACCTCAGGACACACAGCTAATTCACATCAAGATTTATGACTACAACTCATGTCTCTTAACTCCCACTCACTTGTTCTACCACAGTTAGAAAATTTAAGTCTCTAATGTCTTTCCAAAATTAATTAAAATTCACACCACAATTAGAGTGGCTGTCAACTTTAGAAGGTACTGTGAATTAACTAGATAGACTACCACAAATGCTTATTCCTAGCTCCAAACCCAGATACTAAGATACACTGGGTCTGGGGTGGGACCACATTAAATTTTAACAAGCAATTCAGGTATTGCTGAAGATTGTTCATCGATTATTTTCTGAGAATCACTCATGTAGACATTACTTAAAAGCTCTTGTGCTAGGCCAATGATTTGCATACTATGGGCACTGGATGGGTAAGATCACCGTCTGGGAACTTGTGAAAAACAAAGTTTCAGAGCCCATTACAGAATCACCCAATTAGAGGTGGGGCCAGGAAATTGACATTAACAAGCCTCTCAAGCGATTCTGATGCTACTGAAGTTTAAGAGCTGGTGGCCTGTGCTGGAGTTTAGTCCCAGCAAGCTACAAACTTTATTCTATAGCTTTCTCCTGAGAAGCTTTAGGTATCCAGAGCTTTGGGTACACCTAGGTAATCTAAAACCTTTTACCATCTTAACTGACACTGAGAGGCTTTTTATATGTATATAGGATTTTCTGGAATGTTCAACACTAAGGAACAAAACCTTTGCTATCTTTGCTCCTTACATGCAATTAATCAGAAAGTAGAGGTTAAGTGAGGGGCACATCAAGTGGCAAATGTTGCTTCTCCCTTTGTGATGCATTTGCTTTCTAGGAACAAGACAACTCTTATCTGCCTGATGCACATCTCTACCTGGACACCCTGCCTATGCCCCTGCCAAGCATATGTCTAACACTGAACTAATTATCTACCTTTGCAAGTTGATGCTTATCTTTCTGTGTTTTTCATTTCTGTTAAAAGCACCAATACCATCCCTGTCATCCTGGCTGGAAACAGGAGTCATTTTCATTGCTTTTGTCTTTCTTACCAGAGCCAATTAATTGTTCTAACTATTAATCTTGCCTCAGTAGGTTCTCTCCCATTTATCCATTTTTTCCCTTTCTACTTCCAATTTACTAATTTGTGTCATTATTACTACTCTCCTAACTAAATATATAACTGAAATAGCTAAGTGATTAGCCCCTCTCACCAGTTAATCTTCCCTCAGCCTAGATCTGATAGCAATACATCTTTGCTCAAAAGCCTTATAGTGTTCTCCTTTAAGTGCAATTTGTTTATCCTAGCATTCAAAGATCTCTATGATTTGGCATTATCCTTCTTTCAGTCTTCATTCACTAGTTTCATTCAAAACATATTTTTTGAACACCTTTGCTGTGCTAAACATGCATCTAGGCAGCTCTTCCCTTTCGTATGCCTTATATTCCTGTCAAAGTTACTGGCTTTCCTATATGCCTCAATATGCTTACATATCAAGTGTTGTTTATTTCTTCCCTTCTATCAGAAATCCACTCCTTCCACTGCCTTTTCTTTTCCAAAGTCTATCTCAGTTGCTCTGATGTCTTTCCTGATTCTTTTGCCTAAAATATTTCCTTCATACACTAAACTCTCTTAATAATTTATCCATCCCCAAATATGATTTTTCTCAACATTTTCATTGTCTGTATCTATCCTTCTAGATTGTATACTACTTTGAGTTAGAATTCAGTTTATCCTTATGTCTCTATAGCAACTCATATATAAGTGTTCTGTGTATCTTTAGTGAATTAAATGAAAGAGCTCAATTTCAAGCTTAATTATTGGTCTTTCTAAATTAAATGATTCAAATCTCCCTTGACTAGTAATCAGTCTCAGAGTACTCATGAAATCAAACTCCCAAATTTCCAAGCCTGGGTCCTCATAGAAAGTTCTTAAAGGGACTAGATATTTTGGTATCTTATTATGTCCTGGATAGTACAACTTATTCACTATCTTAAGAAGCTCTGAGTGAAATAATTTGTCTTAGAATAGATTTCAGCACTTTTCAACCTAACTTAAATCATTTCCATCTCATTGTGTGTGTTTATGTAACTGAGATCTATTACAGAGGAGGTTGACATGTGGAATTTTGTGTTTGTAGGTGGTAAAATGTTCTTGTTCTATATTTTTTTCTCTGCAAGTTTGGGAAGCAAGGCAGGAAGGACAGACAGAGCAGGGCCAGACTAAGGTCAAGCATGTCTGACATTCACCTCAAGTGTATAGTTTATGGCAGGTGCTGAAAACCTCAAAATCACTATGTATATTGACACAGCTCCCCATGGCATCAGCAGATCCAGTCTTTATTTAAATTTTTGATAGTTTGTTCATCATGAACCTTTTAGGGATTTTGACTTTTTAACAATACTTCATTAATATATCACTTATCTTGATTACTAAGTTTGGTATTCCCTTAAATTCTGTGCCCAAGCCAAATGCTTTACTCACCGCAACCTAGCCTAAGCCATGAGATGGAGAAAAAAACAAGAGAGGGAAGAAGACAGGGAAATGAGGAAGAGGGAAGCCATGAAGGCAGACAGACACACAGCCATTGTCAAAAACTCTTAAAAATTTTAAATGCTGTATTCAGTAACAGATACACAAAACAACATGATGAAGACTTCTACCAATATCAGTGTAAATCAGTGATCCAGTGATTCATGCTTTTGAGTAATGTGTGTGTGCTATACACAGATGTGATTATTACCAGATTACCAGATTGCATAGTTTCTGCCTGAATATTACTACATAATGTGGCCATTGGATTATCCCTGGCAAGTTGATTCTGAGTTCTTTTTTTTCCCCATAATTATGATTATTTTTTCCTTGCTAGAATTAGTGTTGAAAGTTGTTCAGCATTTTAGGAGAATATACCTGTTAGTCTCTGACAATTATCAAACAATGCTTTTTAAAATATTTCTCTAAGAGTCAAAGATAACATATTAGATTTAAGCTTATGTAGTTTGGTTTTTAGAGGGAGATGAAATGGAAGTTGAGTCAGAGATTCCCTACTAAACTAGCCATGAGGCCTAGTCATGACCCTGAGAAATTAATAGATACATTTTCCTAAAATAAAATATAGCACGTAATTTGTAAATTGCTCAATAGGTGAAAAATATAAGCTAAAATATGGAGAAATCTAAAAAAGAATTCAGAATCAGTATACTTGGGCTAATTCAATAAAAAATATGTATGTTTGTTTTTCAATGCCCTGAGTTTCAGATTTTTACCTGCCAAAAAAAAAATAATAATAAAGGCATGTAATATGAAAATAGAAAGATTATTTTTAAAGAACATAGGAAACTTCCTGGAAAAGAGTATATACTCACTAATTATTGTTTTCCCCCTTTCTGATAATATAGCCCACAATATGTCTGTTTGCTGATTCTCACCTAGAATGGTAAACTTGAGGGCCCCATCTGCTCAGCAGTATGTAAATTTGATCAAAAGTTTCTGCCTCAAATTATGTCACTGTCAGAAATGTATTGCATTTAATACTTTTGTATATTTAACTCTGCATATAAAATATTTAGCCTACAGGAAACGTATGAATTACAGAGAAGTGCAATACTACACTCAAGTTGTGAAGTACAAGAAGCTTTTATCAGTTTTTCAGCTCAAAATGTCAATATTATCCTTCACCATGTTAAAGATAAAGGATTCACACATTTATGTACTTCTAGCAACAGAGATAGTCTTACTTACCATATCTATATTTGAGATTTTGGATTAAATAATTATATGCAAATTTAGACAAATTCTTTTTCTACCTTAGGGTATCTAATTAAGTTTGTCAACCTAACTGCTTTTGCAAATTGTTCCACTTAATATACATGATAATGTGTCCCTAAATCTTGTTTTTCAACCCTGCATTCCTTAGAACTGCTCAAAATTTTTTGGTACTACTCTGAAAATCAGGAGCTGTGTCTAGAGCCTTAAAATTGCTTTTTGGTTTTGTTTTTATGTTTGCCTATACCATTAAGTGTGCCTCTTAAGGTGGATGTGCTGTAAGAACCACTGAATGATCTAATTGGCCAAAAATAATTTCCCGTTTGATATTCTTTACTCATCATCTGGTTGTTTAATATACATTTTTCAAATTTACTATATCCAACACCAACGGAGTTTCACCTTACATCTTTTCTTTCTCACTTAGTAGGAATCCATCTTTTAAACTTTCTTAGTCTCAAAGCCTTGAAATCATCCTTGACCTCTCTTTTTCCTTCACATCCCATGTCTGACCCATTAGCAAGTCTTACTGATTCTTATTTAAGAACACATACACCACCTCCACTTCTATAACTCTAGTCCATGCTACCATCATCTCTTTCCTGGATTATTGTAATAGCCCCCTACCTGGTCTCCTAACTTCTCCTCTACTCTGTCATAGTCTGTTTTCAATACAGCAATCTAACTGAACCTGTTATTCATCTGTTCAAAATTGTCCAGGGGCTCCCACTCAAGGCAAGAGCCAAAATCCTTGCAATGCCCTGTAGGGAAGAACTTGATCTGTGCCTTCCCATCTCATTATCTTTCTGATAAATGGCTCATCTGGTTGCGTAAGCTCTTTCTTGAATATGCCAAGTACACTCCACTTTGAAGCCTTTTCACTGGTTTCTTTCTCTTCCTGGCTTGTTCTTCCCCTCAGAGCTCTATGACTTGTTTCTTTACCTTCTTCCAGTGCTGGCTCACTGTCACCTTCTCACTGAGATCATTTTGACCACCCTATTTTTAAATGCAATACCCCTAATACCGTAGCATTTCATATATTCCTTCCCTGTTTTATCTTTTCACAATAGCATATGTAACTTTCTACTATATGATTTACTTATATATTTTATTTATTAGCTCTTTTCCTGCACTAAAGTAATCTTCTTGAAGGCAAGAATTTTTGTCCTTTTTGCTCATTCATGTATCCCAAGAACCTAGATTAGTGCCTGACACATAGATGTTTCTCAATAAATATTTGTTGAGTAAATAATTTTTTGGCCAAATTATTATTTTTTTAAATAAATCATCAAACAAAATTGAATTGGTCAAAAGCATATGGCCTCTATGATTTGCCTTATTTGCACAAAATATTTTAAGTATTTCAGACTATCAGTTATTGAATTTTAGAGTTCAAAATATACAGTCTGGGAAAGTGGCATTTATACTGTTTTTTTCCCAGTCACTGCTCCATTACTTTGTAGTAATATTTATAATAGTTAAGAAACTATTACTTGGGACATTTTCTAAGGAATGTTAATGTTATATAAAATTACCACTTCTATTTGTTTCTTAACCTATCTTTCTTTGACCAATATGTTTTCCACTTAAATGAGTATCTCCAAAAGTATATATAGCTTTAATTCATTCAATGAGAACTTTGCCTGGCAGCTTTTGTCCCTCAAGAATATAGTAGGAGAATTTGCCAGGTTGCATCATTCACTTCTAAGCATCTGAGTCAATGATATATCATTTCAGTCTAAAATCAACACAGCAATAGCTCCAGATGGTTGTGGGCAGCAAGCAGTCTCAACCAAGAAGAACAAGACAAAGGATCCAGGAATAAGTGCTGAAAGATGTTGTAGTGAGTGAAAATGGGATTAAGGGGACCACTGCACTCAGTAGGACTATTTCAGTACATCAGTTTAGTTGGATTTTTGACTCTATTATTAGGCTTGCCTTCCATTCAGGATTTAAAGAGGGGCAACTGTAATGTGATTTAGAAAGTTTTTAAAAACTCATTTATTTACTAAATAGAGAATCAAAACTTGAAAGGACCTCAAAGTGATTAATTATAACCTCCTATGATAGGTAGAAACCTCTTTTCCAAGTCTCACTCATTTGTAACAACCCAGTGACTAAAAGTCTTTCTATCACTATGTCAAAATCTGTCTCCCTGTATCATTCACACGTGGCTTCTGGTTGTCCTGTAAATAAGCATAAACCCTTCAGATACTTAACATCAACTTTAAATTGTCACTTTCTAAATTAAACATCTCTTTAATTATTTCTTAGATGCCATGTTTTTCTGAAAATTTAATTTATCTGAATTAACTGTTTTGTCAATGTCTTTCCTAAGTTATTGTTCCCATTAAGAGCAAGTCATGACAAATTAATATTATTTGCTTAGTAAAGGTTTACTAAACTGTAAGTTGCAGAGAATGTAGCAGAATACTTTCAGTATTGTGACCAGCTCAGACTTGTGTTGCTATACCTTGAAAGCCTTACCATAAAGGTGACACTTACTGAATTGCACATACTCCATTGCTTAGATCATCTTTAATAGGACTACTTGTTCAGCCAGCTCCTCCTAAGCAAAAAGTATATATATTTTTAACCTAAAAATTGCTCCTTAATTCTTCGTTTTCTCCAGTGTTAGATCATATGCAAACTTTGAAGTATACCTACCAAACACTCAGTAAAATCATTAATAAAAAATTGAATTTGAGGATAGGGTTAACTATAAAGAGAACCAAAGGTTGACATGAATGTGTGAAATAATAATTTGCATACAATGCTTAAATTATTTTAAAGCTTATTCCAACTTATTATCCAACATATACTATTATATTATTGATGAAATAATTTAAAGCACACTGTCAAATTTATTTATATTTATATTATGTATTAGTACTTACATATAAATGTTGCTACGTTCTCTGTAACTTTCCGTTTAGTAAACCTTTACTAAGCAAATAATATTAATTTGTCATGACCTTTTAATGGACACTAGATACTCCTTATAATCACTACTATCTTCTCTAAGAATCTAAAAATGAAGTATTAGTTCAAGCATGGGCCCTAGAATGTTGCACAAGAGTTAAAATGACCCTTTTTAGAAAGAAACAAAACACTTGTTGAATTCTCTGCAAATATCATTGTTGAAAGGCTTTCTGCTCTACCACACCACTGATTTCTCAGTTTGCCAACAGTGTTTTTCTGTATCATGTCTGCAATGTGTTCAGTGTGTAGGTATTTGCAAATTTTGGTGAGTATAAAACATTAGCAATAAAAATGACTGAGTATATTCCCTATGTATTTCTCTTTCCTTATTTATAATATATACATAGTCTAATAGGTGAAATAAGCAACAGTTTTAAAGAATTTTAAATTTTACTATTCATTGTAACTTTTTTTTTCACTAAAAGTCATGACAATACTTTTAAGTGAGAGCAAGGTAATGGAATATGTTCCATTACTTTTTTGAAATCTTGACTTGACTCTTTGATACATGGCCATGGGATTACATTTACAGATTCTGTGGACTTAAAATAAAAAATTGCTCTCCTGAAAATAAAGTGTTTAATTCATCCTAACAAATCTTTCCATAGTTATTAGTAATAGCTACATTTCATTCTTCAAGGTGACTGTGTAGTATCTTCTTGATTTATCAATTTATACTGTTACTTGGCGTGATTTAGTTCAATTATGTGTCTCAAATTGGGCAGGATTTTGGGAAATATCTTAAGATGAGTAAGCCATAGATTATACTTTCAAGGAATTTTGCCTTTTAGTAAAGACAAATCATGTAAACAAATGCCTATGATACATGGTAAAAAGTGCTAAATACCATCAAAGAAAAACAGAGATTGAGTTCTATGTGAATTGACAAAAGAATATACAATTCATTTTTTATTTTAATCTTCACAGAATTAAGTCTTGCATAGCAGCTTCCCTCATTATTTACTTGGTTCCTACGAGATGAAACTGGCTAAAAGGCAAATCAAGATTTCATTCACAAGTTACATTTGACTGAATGGAAATCTCAAAAATATATATGAAGAGCCAACACCACCTATCACTATTACATCTTGTTTCTGCATTCATTTAATAGTCTGTTATATAACATTTATTTCCCAAGCACAATGCAGAATAAGCCCTTAAAAATCATATTTTAATCCTAAATATTTGTGCTCTTGATCTGCTGTTGATTCACATCAAAATACACTTATTTTCTCCTTTTATTACATATATTTCTTTTCTCATTTTTATCTCTATAATGCAGTTATTAAACAAATTTTCACATATCAGTATTATCTAGACAAGCTTATTTAAAGATTTTCTATCTTAAAATATTTCTGCAACATGAAACTGTATAAAGATTTCAGTTAACTAAGAAACTTCAAGTTTCCTTTATTACCTATACTTTCTTCCTATTTTAAAATTGTATTTTTTTATTTTGTAATTATATACTCAGATACTGACTTTACAGACTGTTCTCCAGTAAAAGGAGCTAGAAATCCTTAGGGAAATGGCTGTTTTTAAGGAAAATAGAAAATGAATCTGAAACATTTTGTTATGCCAGAAAGTAAGGAAGTACTCAAAACACACAAGGAGCAGGGTATGTCAGAGGGGTGCAGGAGCCAGCCTGGGGGATCTTCCAACCGCCCAAACTGCAACAATTTGAGAAACAAAATGAGCAACATAGTACTGGATTATAACCCAAACTATAAAATAAATGAAGAGGTCCATAATGTTATAAATCTGAGTGAATAAATAAATGGGGGAGAAGAAACAAGCCTTCCTTACAGGAGAATTCTTGATGATAGGAGTAAGGGCTCCCTCTCTACAGCCTCATTCTCCCCCATCCGCCGTTGATTGTGTCCTAGACTTAGTGACTGATTTCCAAAGAAAAGAGTAGACAACAGGGAGAATAATGAGGAAATCTGACAAATACTGCCATGTGCTCAATGATGCCATGTGGCTGTCATACACCCCTGATTTGATGTGATATGACGTACCACCACGGTATTCTTTCCAAAAATCCATAGCCCCAGTCTAATAAAGAGAAAAAACATCAAACAGACCAAAAGTGAGGTACATACACCAAAGTACTTGACCAGCACTCCTCAAAACTGTAAAGGCCATGAAAACAAGGAAAAAGAAACTGTCACAGTCCAGAGGAAACTACAGAGACAAGAAAACTAAGTGCAGTGTGGTATCCTGGGTGGGATCTTGGAACAGAAAAAATATGAAAAAAAAAAAAACATTAATGGAAAAACTGCTAAAATCTGGATAACATCTGTGATTCAATGAATAGGAATATACCAATGATGGTTTTGTAGTTTTCACTAGTGCACCAAAGTAAAATAAGATGTTAACATTAGGGAAAACTGTATAGGAGAAAGCCGTGCTACCTTTTGTAATTCTAAAATTACTCCAAAATTGATAGTTGATTTAAAATACCATAGCTGAAACTTGAGATTTCTGTTTTAGGCATTATCTCTGATTGTGGAAGACAAGAGTTCAGTTTCTTTCTGTCTTCTCCTGCTATACATATACAACCTTCTCATCTACCTGACTTCCTATTTTAATTTTATTTACATTAATATATTATTTATTTATATTCACAGCTGATCCATTTAACAAAACAAAACTGTTCAAAAAAATATTTTTTGAACCTCTTGTTTACCTGAACTTAATTATTTTAATCTTTCATTTGTTTAGTTTCTAGTATACTTAGCACTTAATTCAACCTCAAATTTTCCTCCATTACTTAAGCCTCCCTTCAAGATGTTTAAATATGTCCAGTATTGGCTTCATTTTTGCCAATATGATAAATGATGTCTTCACTAAATCTTTTTCACCATTATTCTATATGACTTCAGCCAGTACTGGGTCTCTTGTTTCCTTAGTTTATGTTCTCATTTTAGTGACATTGAGGCTTGCGTGTCTGAACAGTCTTCATTTACACCTGATTCTCAGCCTGATTGGTTGAAAGAATCCTTTTCTTTTAGAATTTTTCATGCACTATTCAATGGCATCTAGTATTTCTCTTGAGAAATCTGAAACACATCCAATTTTGGGGCCTTATGTTTGACCTCTTTTTTGCTCTGGAAATTTGTGGTGGGTTTTTTTTTTTTGTATCGACAATTTTATTGTGTTCAACAACTTTATTATGATGTGTCTGTATCTATCTCTGGTGTTTGGTGGGCCTTTCAATCTGCAACTCATCTTCTGAGAGTTTGCTTGAATTATTTTTGTAGTGGATTCCTTGCTTTCATTTTCTGTTGTTTCTTTCTAGAATTCCTAGGAATCATATTTGGGGCCTTCTGAGTTTGTTCTTATGTACTTATTCCATGTTTGTGTGCTCTTTTTCTTGGAGATTTTCTACACTTCCAAAAGTCTTATTTTTCATTTCTGCTATCATATTTTTTAACTTTCACAGTTTTTTTTAGTTTTCTGAATGTTGCTTTTTCTATAGAATTGTATATTATAATACTGCCATGTCTCTTAATTCTTAAAATATATAATAATTCTTTGGTTGATGTCACTATGTTATTTTAAATTTATCTTTAATGTTCTTTTCACCATGCATATTTTGTTTCTTTATAGTAGCTTTTTCTTTTGATTGTTTTAGCCATTTTCAACATTAGAGACTTTCTTTCAATATCTGCTAAACTTTAAATGGTGGCTCAAAATTAAAAGTTAGGAACTAAGAAGCTAATTGGAAACTGACTAACAGACAGGTATAAGGAGAGAGAGAAAAGAGTGCTCCGGGCAAAAAGAAAGGGAAACAATTGTAAAAGACCTAGAGTCGTACTAAACTTGGTCCATTAGAAAAATGAGATTAAAATGTGACATAGGAGCTAGAATAGAGTAAGGAAGGGAACAGATGTAAAACATTAATCTTACCTTCCAGAAAGCAAGCCTTAGGCCAGAGGACTTCATAATTTGTACCTGGAAAATGGAAGGCCTCCAAAAACAGTCCAGGCTGAAGTCTGGCTGCAGGTCTGTCCTGCAAATGTCCCCAAAACAGCAATATCCACTCTCTATCTTTAGCAGATGTATGAATGCCATTTTTATAAGTCATTTATAGCTTTGTCTCTCACTGAACAGCAGAATTTTCTGTTCATTAAATATCAACTTCTGCATTTCATTGGTAAAGAAAGTAAGACCCTGAGCAATAAACTTATTAGCATTTTTATCACTAAAATTTCTCTACTGGCATTTACAATTACATCAAGAGAATACAAGGATGCTGTTCCTAACATCATTTCAACTTCCCAAAACCCAAGTGAAAAGGAATATGACAGTCCCACAGAGAAAAGGGCTGCGTTTACCTAACTCAAAGGAATGTCATTGAGAGACACCATGGAGAAAACTTGCCTAACTCAGTGAAATGGAAGTATATTAGATTTTAAAAGGCAGAAGGAAGACAATGAAATCCCAGAGACATTTCTGCAAAAGGCATTTAGTACAGGAAGATAGTAAATCCCAGAGTGTCAGTGTGCCTTTTGTTCAAAGTGGTAGGAAATTTAGAGAGTTGTAGAATTATGAAAGTTAACATGACTGCAGTGATTCCCAGCAAAACGCACCCCAGAAGACAGCCCTTAAGTTGTAAGGACCCAGTGCTTTTAGGGCACAAATGTGTTCTACTCTCTTCATAGAGAGTGTAAGAGTTAAGTGACTCTTGGAAATTTTATCTTTCAAACACAAGCTGTGCTTCTTCCACCCTGCCCAACCTGAGCCTTCACCTCTCACTTAAACTTCTTTACCTTCCTTCTATGAAAGTGAACTTATTTTTATGTTCATTTCAGATTGTTGGTCTCTTCTCACTGGACTGGGGTGGGGGCTTCAGGAGCCATGCCTGTCTCCTGTGTTATGCTCATTGCTGTGTTTCCAGCACCTAGAATAATGCCTAGCTGTGCTCAATAAATATTTATTGAGTGAAATATTGTACCAGACTTTGATGACTCACCAAACTGAGCCCCAGCAAAAAGAACCTTTTCTCCCATTTCAATAATTCTTCTCTTGGATTCTGCTGAGACAGAACAATGCAGAAGAAATTACTGGAGCTAGTGATAACTCCAACAAATTGTCACAATTCTTACGGTGTTGAGAAGATACATAGACTTAGTTGCCAGTATTAAAGAACAAATTTGCAATAGACCCATACAATAGAATAAGAAAGTTCACTTCATTGTTTTTCCCTTTACCCACTGGACAGAAAAAGAGAAGAAAGGAGCAAGGAATGGGTGGGAACATGAAGTCAGTAAAATAGGGGGAGACATGATTTCTTTTGGCTTCATTTTCCCCAAAGGAAGGTGCTGAAAGAAGCATGAAAGTTGGAACATTGCTGACCAATGTGAAGGAGGTAGGCCTGGTCTGAGTGCTCATAATGCAACTGCACAGAACATCCTAAGCCTCTACCTTCATATTCAAAGCAGTGGGATATCAGAAACACCTTACCCTTTTCCTCTGCTATCCTGTCCCAACCAGTCTCCTTCTTATGGCATTGCTCTTCTCTGCACAGTCCCTCTTCTTTTGCCAGGAGCCATAGTCTCAGCTGTTTTCACTTGCATGGCTCCAGAAACTTACAGTCCCTCAGTGCCATCCTCAGATTACAAACCCACCCTTTGGAGATGTCACCCACTCATTTCTACAATTTACTTCAAACCTCATATTGGACATTTGCTGAAACTCAAGTGGTTCCCTCTTAACAGATCCCTGGCTCTCATTGCATTGCTTCCCCATGGTCTCTCCTGGAAACCGAAAAGAAGAAATATTATTTTGATGAAATGAAAAACATACTACTTTTGCTACCAGCACTTCTTAAAGCTCAGTTTTATTTGGGTGGCATATATCTATGATTGTATGCTTTTCAACTTTCAGATAGTTGGAGGCAAAGTAAAATCTGTAGCCTTCAGTGTAAGGGGAGGGGAAGGAGAGAAGAAAATAAACACTCTCTTGCCAAGCTTAATAAAGACAGTTTAAAAAACTGACTTATTTTCTCATAAATTTTTCTAAGATGCCAACAGAAGCAAACAGCCTTACATAGTTAGTAAACATTGGAACTATTTTTCAGTTATTTCTCACTGGTTGTTATGCATTAACACATTTTCCACAGAGCCCTGAAGAAACAAGAGGAAAAATATGTTATCCTAGCTACTGGTATAAACTAGATTGTCAGCATGAGTGAGTGAAAATAAAATTGTTGAAAATATTTGTTTATTCAGTTTCAGCCAGTTGACAATAAAATAGAATGTATTAATGTCTCAGTAGACAGTAACTTCAGCTTGTGAGAATATCAAACGGACTAGGTAAAAGAGCTAGAGTGAGAAAAGGAGGGAGGGAGAGAAGCAGAGAAGCACTGCCTGGATGGCAGAGAACCTAGAAACTCAAGTCCCACTTGGGTGACCTTGAAACAGACTCAGTTATGTTATTAGGAGGACAAGTAATGCATGTGCTGTAGCAAGAACCACAGCCAATGTGAGAACTGTAAGCTTGCCTTTTAAATTCTTCAGCAATTATCATTAGTACTTTCACCTCCTGACTCAACATATCTAGGCTCTGGTTTATTATTTTTACACACCCTCTCTATTACGCCATACACTATTATGTTGTTTTCATGCTAGACACATTTCAGAGGAAAGCACACCAAATTAGATACAGATTGCCTTAGTTCTAAGAGCAGTTCTCCCAGGAATTCACTTTGTAACCATTGGGAACATACCAATTCTATTTTCATTTCCTCATCAGTAAAACCAAGCATACTTGTTCTCCAATATTGCAGGATGTAAGATAAATAATTTGTAAGAGCTTGAGATAGGATTAGGATTTAAAATAAGCCAATATAAAACCAAATGTGAGAAGTGATCTATATAACAAATTCTGGTCCACCATAAATTATACCTCTTGGTGATAATCATAACAATTAGTAATTATTTAGCAGGGACTAACATCATGCTGGGACCATCATATATATTCTTAAATGTAGTCCTGAATATTATCTTCATTTTGGAAATTAACATAGACTTGGGCTCAGAAAGGTTAAGTGAGTGGCAGACCAAGCATTTAATCTCATGGCTCTCTGACTCCAGAATACCTACTCTAATGCTACCTCTTGAGGGGTAGAGAACTGCCAGATTCTTAAAATGTGCTCAGTATTATATCTACATTGATGGGTTTCGATCTTATGATACCATTCATGAAATTTCACCCTTTAGAAGAGTTATTCATGCACTCCTCAATTGCTATACCATCCGTCCACCCATCTATTCACTTAACACATTCATTAAGCACCTTTTCCATATCAGGCTCTGAGCCAGGCCCTGAGATACAGTACTAAATAAGACAAGGTCTCTGCCTTCATGGAACCTAAATTCTAGTGCAGAGGCAGACAGTAAATAAATGAAAATAGCCAATTACAATTTTTAAATTAATTGGATTTCTTAAATGCTATGAAAGAAGGATATAGAAATTTAAGCTAAGACTGGGAGAAGCAGTTTAGATTGGATGACCAGGGAAGGAATTTCTGAGTATGTGACATTTTATAGCTAAAATGTGGAGGACAATAATGAGGAGCCCAGAAGAACTGGGCCAGAGACTCTAGCTTATTCAAGCTCCAGAGAGAGGGAAGGGTTTGCAGTATGTTAGGAATAGGAAAGGGGCCAGCATGGCTCTAATGTGAGTAAGCGATGGCAGAGTGTTATATGGCAGACCTGCAGAGGTAGTCAGGGGGCAAAACATGGTAGGGAGTTTGAATCTTATTCAAAGAAATTGGAAGGGTCACCCGAAGGTGTGCTGGAGCTGGTCTGCATATCTCCCCCAGATCTATGTCCAACCTTGTGACATTGATAGCTTAAAATAAGTCATTGTGGAATACTTACATATCTATATAAAGTACATGTAAATCTGTGTGTTTGCTTATCTGTGCAAATTACATGTAAGTTACTTGTAAATCTACATAGTATTTACATATCTGGCTGGTGGTCACACAATTACATGTATATGTAAATATTAATTAGGCTATAAACTAAATAACAGTGCACTTTATCTTTTGATGTTATTCCTTAAAAAAATTTCCTTTTCAAAAAGGGGCTTACAGTGAAAAATTACATAAAGAAACAATTCACTTAGAATCAGCAGGGACAAAAATCAGAATTAGTAACACAAGAATTTTATTTTTATTTTTTGATTGAAGTATAGTTGGTATGTAATATTATATTCACTTCAAATGTACAACATAGTAATTGGAGAGTTACAGTATTAAATGCTCAGCTACTGTCTGTCAACATAGAAAGTCACAGAACTATTGACTATATTCTCTATGCTGTACTTTCATCCCATGACAAACATATTATGAATAAGACTGTTGTGCCTCTTTATCCCCCTCACCCTCCCCAGTCTTCCCCAACCCCTCAGCCTTAGTAACCACTAGTAACTTCTCAGTGTCTATGAGTCTACTGTTGTTTTATTCATTTTGTTTGTTTTGTTTTTAGATGCCATAAATAAGTGAAATCATATGGTATTTGTCTTTCTCTGCCTGGCTTAATTTACTGAGTATAATACCCTCTAGCTCCATCCATTCATGTTGTCACAAATGGCCAGATTTCCTTCCTTTTTATGGTTGGATAATATTCCATGGTATATATGTCCCACATCTTCTTTATCCATTCATCTATTGATGGACACATTGGTAGCCTCCATATCTTGGCTATTGTAAATGTAGCAATAAACATAAGGATGCATATATCTTTCAAGTCAGAGATTTTTGTTTTCTTCTGTTAAATTCCTAGGAGTAGAATTACTGGGTCATATGGTATTTCTGTGTTTAGTTTTTGAGAAACCTCCATACTGCTTTTCAAAGTGGCTGCACCAGTTTACATTCCCACCAACACCACAAGAATTTTAAATGAGAGCAACAGTTTGAAAGAGAATATGAAATAATAGTGTTCCTAAAAGGCAAATATATATATATTTTATATGAAAACATAAGTATATATTTAAAAAGCAAATATATATATAAAATAATGTCTGAAATGATATGGCTGAAATTTTTCAAGTTGAAAAAAGACATGAATTCTCATTTTCATAATGTGTTTCATGTTTCACTCAGGATATATTTTGGAGATAAGTGACAAAATAAACTATTTTCTTATCTGTAAAATGTGGATAATAATTCTTTTTCAGTCTACCTAATAGGATACACATACTGATCAGCAGAATTTATGAAGGTAGGTGTGCTTTGTACCTAACAGAGTCATGTCCTAGCTTTTCTGTTAGGATACACGGAGGGGGCCATGTCAAAACTGACCTTTCCCTCCTTTTTAGTTTTGTTCTGTAAAGAGTAATGTTAATACACTCAGTAATACTGTCTTTGGGATTCTGGTACCTATCCTTTGATATTCTGGTTGGCCAAGATAATTGTCTTTAGGTATATCATTGGAAAAAACTAGAGAGTTTTTGCCTTAAATAGATCCTAAAAGAAGTAAAATGCAGCACTTCACCATGGCACCCACCCAGACGACTATTAGCAAGGCAGCCCAGTTCTCGAAATTCAGCTTCTAGAATCAACAGAGAAAATTAATATTCTTGCTTGTTTTACCCAATTTTTCCTGTTCAGCATTTAGAGGGTTTGTTGTTATTATTGTAATTGTAGAGTAAAGTAATTGGAACTCATGCAATAGGTCAGGGCTCTCTATTTGGAGTCCGTGTTAGTGTGCGTTATCTGTGGTAGGGGAGGGGAGTGATCTATTTGCTTCCCTTTAAGATCCTGAGGACTGAAGTACCTTAATATTCCCCATTTGTATACCCAAAAGTGTTTTTAATTTGGCACTGTATGTAAATTTTGACCAGTTTTCAAAAATTAATTGGATTTCTTAAGTGATTTCCTTTCACCAAGTGATCAAGTACTCTTACAATGACTATTCCTCTGAAATGTAAAGTTTCAGTGAAAGTAACAGAATGTTAACTCACCTTCTTTTTTGTTTATTCCACTTCAAGCTACATGATAAATGTTATCTATATATTACCCTTCCTAATATTCACAAAACTCTCAAGAATTAAGCACCTCTGTCACCCAATTACGAAATGAATTTTAGGAACAGCCTCCTCACTCTCCCAGAAGTCACGCAGCCAAGGAGTGAGCCGTACATCTGGATTTCAGCCCCATGCAGTCTGACCTTAGAGCCACATCCTCTGCCCCTCTGTCAGCCTCTTGAACTCTGGGAGTGTGTCTATTATGCAGTCGTAGTAGAACCATCTCAAAAACCGTAACTGAACCATTAACTAGTGACCTAATGTTCTTTCTAAGTACAAAGAGACTACTAAATTTATTTTGAGGAACGGAAAGCATTCTTCATTTTGAAAATTGTTGGTGATTTTAACACTTGAAAATAGTAATGTAGCTGAAAGTTTATAAAGAACAGAATGAATTGTCCAGAGAATGAACTAACTTACAAGAAGTACATGTTAGAAAATGTTTTAAAACTGGAGACACTTGAATGGAAATAGCACTGGACAGGGAACCTTATCATGTGGAGTTGATTCCCAAATCAAATGGTGAATTTCCTTCTTGACTTTGAACAAGGTTTTTTACATTTTTTAAATCTCAGTTTCTTATATATGAGTTAGAAGCAGAAATAGCAGTTTCTTTGTGGCAAGGGCATATTTGTTATGGAAGAGATGTTATATGTGGCAATATTTAGAGCTACTTGAGAACAGTCCTCCATAAAGGTAAGAGGTAACAGTATGTAAAATAATCAAAGTTCTATGTTTTATATACCACAGTTCTCAATAGGATTGACTGTCCTTGTCATAGCCATATTTAAAAAAAGCAAAGCTATCCAATTCTAATAATTCTTTGAAACCCATTTCTAAATTCACAGTATGTCCATTTGGTGGCATGCATTCTGCCTCATTGCTAATATTCCTTTAGGCAGATATAATAGAATTAATGTATTGAAACATAGCCTTCATTTATTTTCTGATTAATTTTTGTTATGCTCAACAGTGAATCATATCACTAAAGTACCAGGTCTGGATTGTGACCTTGATTTCTTGATGTAGAGAAGTAAAAAGAACAAAATTTTTTCATAAAGCCTAGATAAAGAAGTAACTTACTACAAATATGATATGCCAAGTCCCTTGAGATTCATATGGATTTTTAAAATATATTTCTTATCAAATAAAAGATCAATCAAAAATCAATAGATTGAACAATGCAATATGAAAAACCTGATTTTCTCTCTCTCTCTTGATCAAATACAGTGCATCACCTTGGAGAATATAATTAAGCTATCATCTCATCGAAACATGTCAAATCAGCATCATAATATTTTTTACCCAAAACCCAAAGTCCACTTAATGAAACATTTTGGGTCCTGGGGAGCAAATGCTAATAGGAGAGTCAAGCTAGGACTCTGCTTATAAAGATTTCCAGCTCTCCTTCAGGGAGGAATATTTATGTATGTAACCCCTTTGATGTCAGAAACAAGTATCCCTTGATATATAGAGTAGATATAGTCCCCTCCAAAAGTTAGCTGCCTTTAAGGCAGACCAGAGGAGAGAGGAAGTTGAACTTGCTTTTACTTAAAACAAAGAGCCTGAGCATGATGAAGAGAACGTAGTCTGAGAAATTAGTAACCATAAGCAGAGAATGTCCTCACATAAAGGAAAAATAATATAAATATAAAGCATGTAGTAAGAATACATAAATAAAAGTGACTATTATCATTGATATTATTAATTACAACATTTTAATGAGCCTTAATATTTCAAACACTTAAGGTTCTGTGTTTGAAGCATAATCCTTGTGTTTCATATGTCATTTCATTTGCTAAAGTAGGGAAGGAAATGTTCAAAATTCAAATTCAAGACACCAGACTTAAGAAAATCAGGTCCAGTGCCCATTGGTCAGATGGACACATTGGAGAGAAATTTATAGATAAATATATACATAAGCAGGGATTTTTATGTGTGCCCCATGAAATTTATTTCATTCAAAAGTGTTTTATCATACCAAATTGTTGAAGTCTTGTTTATGAGGTTTTCTGCAAAATTAATGTAATTGGAGAAACAAACATTTGTCAGCCTATAATTGAACCTATAGCAGTTTTGAGCAAAAACTATGAGTAATTCTATTTTGTTACTCCTTCTGGAAGAAAAATAACAATAATGCAATGTGGTAGAATGAGCATAGGTTTTAAATCAGACTGACCTGTGGTAAAGTACATATTTGCCTTTATTTGCTCTGCAACCCATCTGAATAAATTATTTACTTTCCCTGAACCTTAAGCATGAAATAAGAATAACACCTACATCAGAGACTGTGGTGAAGAAACAGTAAGAAAATGCCTACCCTGAGCATTCTCTTTCCTCATTCATTCTTTACTTCCCATGCTCTTTCTAAGGCTTTTTCAATCTAAGAATATTTCTGTACATTTTATGAAGAAAAGATACAAATACACCTCTAATGACAAACTAGTTTTACAATGTGGTGGATCTAAAGCAAAGGCTATAGAAGTAGACATTTTTAGAGTGGAATTTCAGATATATTCTACTAATATTATGCTTTGCTTGGATTGTACAGAGGTGATCACTACTTAAAAAGCTGCCCAGGACACTTTGATCAGCAATATTTATGAGAAAGTTCATTTGAATAAGGTGTTGAAAATACAGTTGCCTGTAACTTGTATTTACATGTCTTTTTCCTGCCCTCTGGTGCATTCAGACATTTGGAGTCTACTAGAAGCCTACATTAAGATTTTTTACCATCCTGAAATTCCCAAGCTCTGCAAATCCTTTATTAAATGACATAATTTCTAGAACATTCATCATTTGGGGCACTCTTTAATAGATACACTTCTAATATGTCAAATAATCCTAAATAGAACTGAACATTGTTGATATTCTTACCATTGATGTTCTTGCCAGTGATTAATAATAATAATGCATATGTGTTATTGTTATGAACATTTATTGTATTATATGCCATGCACTTGCCTGGATATTTAAGATGCATGATTTTTTATATACTATTTTATTAAAGCTTCATATTTAGTTAACCATCAAAATGTTAGCTAGCACCTGTAGTTAGTCCCTGTAGCTTAGTGGTTAAGGGCTTGTTCTCTGGAGCCAGACTTCCTGGAAATGCAGACTCTGATATTTACTAGTCCTGTGATGGGGGGAAAATAAGTTAGCCTCTCAATTCCTCAGTTTCTTCAATTGCAAGTAGGATTTTAAGATTTGTTTTAAATAATATGAATCTATATATGTGAAATACTTAAAATAGTGTGCGGTGCACAGTAATGATCAACTAAGTGTTAATAGTTACCATTAGTACTATGGATGCCCGGTACCCTAGTGAAGGAAAGGGACACCTGAGCAAGAAATAATGTAACTTAACATGGAGATAAGTGCTATAAAAAATAAAGTGTAGAAGGGCACAGAGAGTGCTGCTGAAATAAAAGGTTTCTGGGGATGGAGCTGAGATATGTAGGTCCAACAAGGCTCCTACAAGGAGGTGACATTTGAACAAGCCTGAATGCAGTGAGGGAGTTAGCCAAGTGAGTGCCTGTGGGACAGAGAGCCTGAGAAAGAGGAGGGCTAGTATGAGAGGCCTCGAGGTGATATGAGCTTGGAAGACTTAGGGATATACAGGGAGAGCAAACCATCCCTGTGGCTGGAAAAGACTAAGCAAGTCCGAGTTAGGCAAGGGCCAGATGACATCGGGCTTGGTAGACAACGGCCAGAAGGCACAGAGGCAAAGCACCTTACATAAGGTGACAGAGCTAAAACCAGTTTGCTCAGCCTCTAAACTCCATAGTTCTTCATCACTATGCTGCTTATTATGAACAACATATTTTATTCATATTAAAATTCTAATAGCTTTCTAAGGTGACACATGGTAACTAGATTCATTGTGGTTATTAATGAATCTAAGCACATTAGTTGGTTAGAGTCACTAACCAAATCACTATGTTGTACACCTGAAGCTAATAGAATATTGTATGTCAGTTATGCCTCAGTAAAAAACAAAACTCCATCATATTTTTTGGAAGACACAACACACTGATGGCTTATAATGAGCTTCCTGTTCACCAAAATGTTTAGGCATATTTTTTATGGAAACTTGCTAATTTGATTCTAGGCTCTGCTGTTTTTCTATAAGTGATTTTTCAGGAGGGTTACATTTATTTTTGTAAATTTTTTTTAAAAGAAAATTCAGAGAGCTTTACTTGATATGGATATTTTACTGAGAGAAGAAATTGTTTGCAAACAAGGAGACTTCAAACCCAAAACTGATAAGAAACTCAGAAACATAACTTTACAGGATGGCTTATAAAATGAAAATGAAGCAGTTGTTTATTCTTTACAATGATTGGTTATGACAATGAAGGTTACCAGACAGCAGGAGTTTATTTAAAAGCGATTTATCTTAGATCATTTTAGGAAGATGACTTAAATTTCATTTATAATTATCTGAAGCATTTATAAGAAGTAACCTAAATTAAGTTCCACTTCTACGAAAGAAGCTAGACCATGTTTTGCTTATGTGGCTTAACTAGTTTTGCCTACTCAGGGGATTTTCAAATCTGGTTTCCATTTTATTTTATTTTTAACATATTTCATCTTGCTCTTTTCAATCTTCCTATTTATTGATTATTCCTCTCATCATGTGTGTTCTAGTAAACTTGTCTTCTACATCATCATGCAAAATCCTAATAAAAAAAGAAAACAAAGTAGTTTGACCAGCCTGACACAAATGCCTACAGGTTGTCACGAGTCCATTAAATTATCTTTAAGGTAAAGTGGCTCAAGTTATGAAAACACTTTTGTTCTTAAAAATCTCATCCAGGAATTTATTAAGGAATATTTTTCTAAAGATCTACAACATTCTCATGAACTCCGATTTTTGTACATTTACTTTTTTTAAAAAAAGGAAATTAGTTTAGTTTGGCATTGCATGTTTCTTAAAAACAGGAAACCTACTAGTTTCTACTACTACCTAGTAAGAATACTACTACCTGTATTTCTAAGATGTTAAAACAATCTTCTTAAGCATCTATCTTCAACTTTTTCTATGAATAAATAGCATGCTTACTCAACTATAAACTGTAGTAATATTTGAACTCAATTATAGTAATAAGGTTTAGTCTTACTATCTTTAATCTGTCTTGAACTAAAAATTCCCTTGTATTCATTTTTCCTACCATTCTTATGTTGAATTATTGCTATTAATGAATAATGTAGAAAAAAAGGAACTGGAAATCTACTCAATTACTTTTTCTTATTCATCATAAACATCATCTGCCAAAAACTGAGCCTAGCTCTTTTTTCTCTTTTCTACAAAGATTATAAAAGTGATTAAAAAGTCTTTTTTTCTTCTTCAGTTTTTATCCCAATTCTCATTACATTTTGTTTTTCAGCCCACTTCATGCTATTCTTAAAAGTCCAAAACTTCCTTTTCTCTATGCCTTTGATTAAATGTCTTTTTCTTCTTTCTACACATGTATTTTATATACACACTTATTGTGGATTATCTCACCCTGTTATATCGTTTTCTTTAGATATTCTCTCCATTTTCTTCTTTAATTGCAGAGTGTTTCTGTATGTAAGAACAGTGTTTTAGAATCTCTTATTCCTTTTTGGTGATCTCCTTTAATACGTTTATTGGCCTCATGTTTATGGTTAAGTTTTCTCTGAACACTTAAAAATATCCTTTTCAGTGTTTATGGAGTAAGTGATATGATGTCTGGGATTTACTTCAAAATACTCTGGTATATGGGAATGGGGAATCTGATGGTAGAATGTATGAAATATTATTGGCCACCTGTTGATAATTGATGAAGGTGAGTGATGAGTACATGCTGGCTTATTATATAATTTTCTCTATAACATGAGTTTGAAAATCTCCATAGTGAAAATCAAAAACAAGTAAGGTCATAAGCTAGTACCTGCTTTCTAGATAGTGTTAACCTAAGCTCAAATTATAGATACATTTAAACTTCCAATTTCATTTCTAGGAATCATGGACATGAGTCAAAATTTTTCTTAAATGGTGTTTATCATATTGTTTTTATAGTTATGAAACATACAAATAGTGTAAAAGTCCAACCATAAGTGATTAATTAAATAAAATATGGTACCTATGATGGGATATATTGAATCATCCAAAACACTGATAAATAAGTATGTGCAAATTAATATCTTTATTAGATTTTATATATATTTTTTACATATATTCTGTGCCATAGACTCACCAGTTTCCTGGATTCCCAAATGGTGCATATCTTGACATACACTGCTGGTCCTCTTCTCTTAAACCTGTTTCTTTCTATTGAACATATTGTACCATTCCATTTTCTCCCTTTGGTTCTGAGTTATAACTAATCTCTTTTATAAAAGTAAACATCGAGTCATAAAAGTAAAGTAAATGAGCTTATTGTTTCTGAATATACCACATAGATCTGTACCAAAATAAGGCTGACCCAATAGTCCTAGTGTTGAAAATATTTATCACATAGCTTTATTTCTTAAAAATTGTGTTTGAGTTCTAGGAAGAAACCTACAACGTGTTTTGACTTGAATGAGACAGAGCACTTGTACATTAAAAAAAATCTCCTTCCCACAAAGCAGAGCTGCATCTAGAAGGAAACATGGCTGTGAAGTTTTCTGTCTGCTTGGAAGCTTGTTTTATGTTAACCTTTCAGCGTCTTGGTGCACAGCTCAGCCTAAACATTTAAGGAAACTGTACGATGCAGAAAGCTTTGATTATGTTGTATTATGCAGAGTTATTTTTATCTACCAGATTTAGTTTGATCGAATTTACCATTTACTATAGCAGGTTTCTTATAGTATTATGCTGCAGAGATGTTACATTTTAACATGAAGACACTGATTTGAGATACAGGAAATAAAAAGTGAAAAAAATAAATCCTAGCCAATTCAGCTACTGTCCTTTCAAACTTAATATTTAAAAAATAGAAAATGTTAGTAAGCCAGATTGCCAAATCCTAGAGAAAGGTTTTTTTTTAAATTGTTAAAATTTGAAACTGTTTCATAAAAATTTGTCAAAGTCTAAACTTCCATGACTTTACTTGGAACGATTAACATTCTTTAAGGGAAAAAAGAGCACTTAGTGCAATCTGCCTAATGGATGTCCTTTTGTTTGTTTCCATTGTTTCATTTTCCTTTCCTATCTCAACGTTCTCAGCTTAAAAGGTTTATCCTCTTCTATAGGTTGAGTGGCCTTCCTTAGACAAGAAAGAATTTAGGTCAAGAAATTAAGGTAGGGTTGCACTAAGTGAACTTCCCAGCAGTCAGCCCAGGTATTTGTCAAAAGCACTATGACGTTTGGCAAGGTGATTGACAGTAACGTTGATTTGATTGTCTTAATGCTCGACAGCACACAAAAGCTCAAAATCTGCTTTTTAATAAGTGGATGGTACCCTAGCTAAAGCATAATGAATGTACTCTTTCGGGGCACCTTCTCCTATTTAACCTGCCATTCTGTACAGGAATTATTATAAGTAGACACCACAGTTGTCTGGTTTGAAAATATAGCTTTTATAAATCAGTGCCTCTCTGAATAACACAGATGAGGTAGTTTTTGCAGAGTAAATGGAGGTGGATAAGAGCTTCAGAAACTGAAACAGTAGAATTTCAGGAAAATACAACACCGAATTACAAATATATGCCACTGTTTCTTTAATTTATATCTAAACCAATTTGTAACTGCTCACCTGATGATCTTGATTTTAGCATCCTTTAGAAATATTTAAGTCAAATAAATATTCTACTTTATCTGTTAGAATGATAGAACATTTCAAAAATAGAAATTTTACATGGCTTTTGCAATAAAGGTGCATAAGTATAAGAGAAGATACTTATGAATATAAAGCATGTGTAGTTACAAAGTGCACAAGTACATAACACAGATCCCTCTATAACACATCCAGTTTAAGACTCTACCCCTGGCCTGCGATTTACAATGTATGATTTATTTACTTACTTTTATTCATTTATTTTAAGGGTATTATATTTAATTGTGCTTGAATTTAAAAGAATAAAAAGAAGTTATACTGAAGAACTATATAACTTTATATAAATATTTCCTTACTAAGAGATACAAGATTCCTTGAAAGTAAAGTAACAGCAATAAAGATAATGAATATCTTTAGTCATTATGAAATGAGTCATTATGCTTTAAAAAAAATCCACAGGTAATGAAATTGTATAGAATTTAGTACACATACTAGTATAAGTAAAACTGGAAAAATCTGAATAAGATTGATGTATTTCATCAATATCAATATCCTGGTTGTGAATATCAATCTATAGTTTTGCAAAATGTTGCTATTGGGGAAAACTGGGCAAAGTCAACAAGGGATCTATCTGCATTATTTCCTATAGCTGCATATGAATTTATAGTTATTTATAAAAATCTCAGCTAAAAAGAAAAATATGCATTTTAGTGGGTATAAATTTAAATTATCAGGTAACAAAATAGAGTCAGTTTTTTTCTCATCGCTGATAAGCAAACAAACCTATTTTATTAAAAAACTGAAGGACAAACCTTTTAAGTGCAAATCTAATTTGAGGATGAATCAATTTCTGACAAAATTAATAGAGAAATGCTGATGAGTAAGCAAATTATTCAATGGAAATTATACTTTGCATGCAGAAAAGAAGAAAAATATTTTAAAGCAAATAGTTATTATTACTATAAATCTAGGGATCAATTTACCAATGAGCAATTATGTATAGTATCAGGTTAACATGTTGCTTCACACAATTATGCTCATTATCTTGCCCTTTTTATGACTGATAGTATCACTTTGAAGCACTATATTAAATAGAGGAAGTAAACCATGGTGGCTTAACCCAATGAACTTTCTTTCTTGCTCATTCTAGAGCTCAATATTGTGGTGAGGGGCTTGCTCATGTAGTCATTTAGGGAAAAAGGCTTTTTCTTTCAGTTGATTTCTCTTTTTTCTAGAGCATCAGTGTCTTCTACTATACACCCACAAGTGGCTGGAGAGAGGAGGGTCATATAGGGAATAGTAGAAAAGGAGATAGTCAGGAAGATTTGGAAAGTCTAGTGAAGATAGGAGATAGTCCTGGAGATGGTGTGTATTGCTTCCAACTACATTAAAATGTCAAGTTACATGGACTCACTAAGGGAAGTAGACAATATATTAGCTCTGTGCCTCAGAGAAAGAGGAATCAGACTTTGGGGTGAAGAGGAGCAAATAGAATCCCCATCTACATTTCATATTGGTTAAAAAGCATTCTTAATTGGTCCTTAATTGAATTATATACATCTGTAAGTTAAACAATCACTCTGAAAATTCTGGAAAGATATTCTATTGATTAATACATGTTTGTTACCAAAATGACAGTTCTTTATAAAGTGTGAATAAGTCACCAAATTCTACTAGCTTTGATGATTCTCTGATTTATTATAAGAGACTTTAGGCATTTAAACTGCCTTTATTTATATTGCCTAATATGTGATGGTCAGTTTTTTACTTACATAACCAAACAACTGTTTTAAATGTACCAAAAAAAACCCACATTTATATGTAGGTATCAGTTGCTAAGTTCTATTACTTATTTTAAATTTCCCTAGTTTACCAGTGTGGTTCAACCAAGTAGGCGCCCTTTTCCCAGAAAATTTAAAAATAAAATAAAATAATTCACTAGCTGTGTATTCTGAGTAACATGATGGAATAGCACCCATTGTCCAGACCCCCCACTGCCCCTACTCTGTCCTCAAACCTGGCATTTCTCATTGATCTGGGTATGTTTCCTCTCAGGATGGGTGTGGCTAACAGTGGATGTGATATTGATGACTCCTGCAGGACCAAAATTATTTAACTCGTTCCTTATTGTTTCTGAGTATCAAAGGAATGAACTTAGGATTCAGTACAGATGCATTTTAAAAACCTGCTACAGTCCCAGTCTCTGAGCAATTCACAGAATTCAAAGGGCACCTCTCTTGATATCTGATTTTCAGAGCAGAATCAGATTCTTTACAGTGCATTTTCTCCAATGTTTGAATATCAGACACACAGTTGACAACATAGCAGAGGAGTTACGTGCATGGATTCTAGAGCCAGACTGCCTGGGTACAAATTTTAGGTTTGCCACTTACTAGCTATGGGACCTGGGCAAGTTATTTAACATCTACATGCCTCAATTTCCTCACGTAAAATATGGAAATATATACTAATACCTAATTCATAGAGTTGTTATGAGGTTTAAATGAGTTGCTTTTTGTGTATTTGTTAAGTATGTGTTTTTGTTAAATAATTGGGGACTCTTTTTCTCATCGTTTTACTTTATCTTAAATCCCAAGCAGAATGGTGGCTAAAACTAATATTCATTCAACTACTTGTCCTACTTTAGGAGAGTTCCCTCGCTGGCTGCACTCTGCTGACCAGTACACAACTTTCTTGTAAGGCATGATGCATTTGAAACAATACATATTCACTATTGTGTACTAATATCACACAAAGACCTATATGAAGATATTTCATAGCAATTTTAAAAATAGTAGCCAAAAACTGAGAATGAGAATGGGAAAGCAAATAAATAACAGACTACTACTCAGCAATGAAAGGAAACAAATTATTTAGATATGCAACATGCAGTATCATAGATGAATCTCAGAAGCATTAAATTAAGTGAAAGAAGCTGATATTCAAAGATAACATCCACTATAATCCCACTGGCAGTATATTCTAGGAAAAGTAAAACCACAGTGATAAATTAGCAGTTGCCAAAGACTATAGGTGGGAGGAGGGAATTGACTGCAAGGGGACAAGGGAATTTTTGAAGGTGAAAGAAATTTTCAACAGCTTGCTTGTGGTCATGATTACATGATTGTACACACTTTCAAAACCCATCAAACTGTACAATTAAAAAGAGTGAATTTTATTTTATATAAACTATACATTAATAAACCCAACTTTGAGAAATTAAATACTTAAATTTTCTATCTCGACTTTCAGTTTACATAATCTGAAGCGTGTAAAAACTATCTTCAAATATATCTTCCCTTGTCAGGCTGGGTAAAGCATGGTGAGCAGAGCAGCAGCAGAGCCAAGAGCTTTTAGGAACACTTTCCATGCTCCCCCCTCCCCATGCCTTCCAATAGACCTTCCGAGTCAGAGTATCTGGGGGTGGTGCCTGGAAGTCTACTCTGACAAGCTCTTTAGTTCATACCAAAGTTTTAAAAGCACTAATGTCTATAAGAAAATAAAGAGGTATGGTTGCTTTTTCCATAAAAGTATGCATTTCACTTAAAGTATATTTAAATCTGATATTTCTATTTCCCCACATTCTTCTACTCACAGTAACTTTTGAATTATCACCCTGTTGCATTTACTACCATATTATTATCTCTCAAATGTTGAAATTGTAGCCTGTGTTGGGTTACTAGTGGATTTCATAACACTGATCCAGGGCAGTAACAGCTGAATGTCTATATTCTCTGCCAAAGGGTTGGGAAAGGTGTCCTCAGATGAAAGCTATATCCAAATTTCATAAATTTAAAAATGGAAAACATAAAATTTTAATTGCTCTTAGAAGTGGGAACATGAAAACATATGTCTCTTAAAATCTCCTTGATTAGAAGATGAAATAATTATCATAGCTGAAGAAAAGGCCAAAGTTCAGACAAGTTGATAATATAAGATATGCATGCACTCTGTTGGGAAATAAAAGGCAGAAACCCAGCAGATAATCTTTCACTCCTTGGAGCCAGACTGCCTGCTAACATTACTGTAATTCTGCGTGTGGCTAGCCGTGCCCATTCTCCTCAGGCGAAAATGGAGCAGCAGTCTTCTGGCCAAGGTCATGACCATGTTTCCAGCTTTGTCAGTGGATTTTGGAAGCAGTCCAGACTAACTCTGTGAACAATTAAAGTGTGTTTGGAATTTAAATGTTGTATAAGCTATCTATGAATTTCCTTCTGGAAATTAGCCTTCACTGTGCTTTACTGTAACAACTTAGAATGTTGATGGGATGCTCAAATAGAATTCCTTAGATTGTTGAGATTGGAGAAGGGAAAATTGTTAAAAAAGGGAAAGGAATATTGGGGAATAGCAAAGCTAAATGGAACATTTGAATAAAAATGGAAGAAAAGTGGTATAACAAAGAAGCTAGTAAAGAGGCCATTATGGAAAGTGGCAACTTTGAAGGGCATTATTCATTTGTTTTTAAAAAAGCATATATTAGGTGATGCAAAAGACTATGCTGTGGACAGTAAGTTAAACACTCAACAATCTTAAAGTAGAGAAAATTAGATGTAAATAACTTTAAAGTAAATAAAAAGTAAAATACATCAAAAACATACACTTTAAGAAGGGAGATATCAAAAAGATCATACAACAGAGTATTTGTTAAAAAATTAATTATAATACAATGGAAATTAAAGAATAAGGTTAATATACTACATGAATTTTCTTTGATAGTCTTCATTTTGGTAACTGTAGATGGCTGAGTGTCAAGTAAAATAGCCCTGAATTCTTCTCATGACTGCTTCACATGGATTAACTGGGAGACAAGACATGCCAAAAGAAAACAACTTCCCCCACTTTCTGCCATTCTTTCATTCTTCCTCTCCCTGATTTATCCATTTTTCCATTTTTTTTTAAGTTTTTATCAAACACTCAACAGAGAGTAAGAGCATATGATCTTATCTGGGTATCAAAATAGTCTTCTCTGAAGATATTTAAGCTAAGCTCTGAAAGAGGACTAGGAATTAATAGTGCTACTACTTAGCATACCTCCAATAGGCTAACTGGAAAATAGAAATAGAAATAAAATGGGAAAGGAGTTTTTTAGGAAGATGGCAGGGATGAAGGCCCTAAAAAGCAAAGAAGTGTAAAACTTAGCTTCCTCCCCAGTTTCACTTTGAATTCAATTCTAACAATAATATACAATAATGAGATTTCCTGAGGCCCTTTCCCCCCTGAAGTTTGTGGAGGAAATTCATATAATTTATATAATATATATAACTATGCACATTGTCACATAATGTATATGTAAATATGTAGTATATATAATTTTCCTTTCAAGACCGTTATTTTTTTTTTTTGCATTGAAAGCTAACCTTCATTTGAATAGTCCAGTTTTGCATTAAATTGAACTTAAAGATGTCTTTCGGTAATAGTTGTGTCCTTTTTACCTCCAGCCTGAAATTTTAAAGGCTTAATTTGAAAAATTCATGAGGGTTTCAGGTTAGTCCTTCAGGCTAGTGAATTTTAGGAACATTACATCATCTAAGTAATAAAATTCTGCTTATCATAAACTTACTACCGAAGAAACATTCAAGTCAGGTTGAAAATAAACTTATTTTTTAAATCTGTTTTTATGGGAAAAGCAAGCATGGTAATGCATAGCTCAATAGGAAAAGGTGTAAAATGAAAAGTGAAGAAAAATTTTAACACAAGACTTTAAAGGAATGACTCAATATGTCACAGAAAAGGGATAGTTGAATTCATGACAATAGGGAAGCAGCAAGCAAGTTTTGGGGAATATATAAGAACTGAACCCCTGTTAACCTTCCACATCACTGGTGAAAGGACATAAGGATCATAGATAGATCAGGGTTAATGGCAAAAAAAGATTTTCTAATTTTTGGTGGTACATGAAACTTAAAATTTAAGCTAATTTTAAATGAATTAAACATTGTGAAACAAATAAGAAACTGAAGGCTTTTGGCCTTCCTTTCTATGAAAGGTCAATGTACAGGGCTTGAAAGATCATCTGACCTGGCCTATGAAATGGGATGTTTTCATTTTATTCAGAACTTATTCATGTGTCAAATTTTAGAAAATGGTATAAAGATATTAGCAAAAAGCTTAAAACACTCAATATATGTGGTTCATGTAAAAATGCAAAAACCAATGAAATTCACATTCTTGAAGGGTGGTAATCAGAGGGCAAGATGTGAAGCATTTCATCTAGTCTATCAAGGTGATCTAAGATAAAGTTAATTTAGATGTGTGAACATTTGCTGAAGCATTTTCCGTGGTATGTTTGAGTTCCTGTGGGCATTTCAGGTAGGAATTCATTGTTCAATCTTTGCTTCTCTTTTTAGACACACATATAATTTAATATAATTTTAGAGACCTCATTATATTATCATTTTGTCCTCTCTGCTCCACTTTTAAAATGTTACATCTTTCCAATTTGAATACAGACTATTCAAATAATGAGCCTGTCAGCCTACTGATTGGCATATATCTAACATATTCTAACTAGATCTGCAGAAGAGAAACAATTCTAATAAAGTGTGTATGGTGAATATGATAGGTAGACTTGTTTTAGTAAAGATACTTGAAAATGGAGTTCATGTACTCATCGCCTGGTTTGCATGGGCTGTGTCTCAGGTGCATCACCACACCTACAGTAACACTTACTTCCATCTGTGTAATCCTTTTCCAAACCAGAGTATGAAGAGAGGGCCTGGCATACTGGATCCTCACTGAGCACATACTTTTACTAACTTGAAGTCATTCACTTATTTTCTCAGGACTGTATCACTGTACAAATTTTTAGAGACTGGAGAGTCCTAATGCTTAATTAACTGCAAAGTACATGGGTATTACAGTGTTACTCTCCAGAATGTTACCTCCACAAGGGCCCAGATCTTTGTCAGTTTTGTTCACCAATCTATCTCATGTACCGAGAACAGTCCTTAGCACCTCATAGGATACACATACACACACACACTCTCTCTCTCACACAATGTGTACTTTCATATTTATTTGCTGCCTGTGTGACTTTGCTTATATCTCCATATATTTTATCACTAGGTTCCTCTTGCACAATTCTTTTAAAGTACTGTGACTAAGATTGGAATTTTGAGCTACCTTTTCTTATTCCCCTTCTATCTGAAACAAGAAAAAGAAACCTAGTGCTGATGAGGGTCCATATGCGCTGAGCACAGTGTAAGGTTAACATAGGATCGTGTTACACAGCGCAGACTGGAGTAGGTCTAAGGCAACTTGACTGTATTCTCCCTTTATCTTCATAACAAATCTGTCAGCACTCGGAACTGCTGCAAACAAGATGGCTAGAGGGTAGCTGTGAATCTATTTAAGGATCAAGCCTGATTTGAAAGACGAGCAAGCAGAGCATCTATGGGATGCCTTCTGCTAGATCCTGCTTAGGAAAACAGAGACTACCCTTAATATTGCTGCTGCTGGACCCCTTTACTCTTCGAAAGTAGATCTAGTTCCCTTCTATGTGATTTCTAAGAACAGGGGTGCCTGTTTTTAGTATACCTCTGGAATGCTAAATAAGAAATCATGGATCTCCTTCTAAACAAAACATATTCTTTTGGGAGCCAAACAATCTTGATGTAGCCTGGACCACTGCGGAGATTAGAGTTCCATGCGTAGAGAAAGCATTATGGAAATAATGCCAAGTTTGGAGCCAAACACATCTACATTTGAATTACAACTCTATAACTTACTAGCTAAACTTAGACCACTGAGCCTTAGTTTATTTATAAAGTAGGGTAACTATTTCAAGACTATTGCAAGAGTTAGAGAAATCAGACAGTCCCTTTGAACATAGTAGATAGTCAATAAGCGATACTATAGTGATTGCAGGAGGGTAGCAGTAGAAAATGGTAATATTTAGTCTTTAAATTTATGTTGCTCACTTCACCGTATCTACAAAATTAGGAGTTTTGACTGGTGTCTTAAATTCATAGCTCCTATTTAATTCCTACCTGTTCTCCAAGGCTCAAATCAAATTGTACTTCCTCTGGCTGTGCTATCCCTCACTGTTCACTTCCAGCATCCTTCCTGGAGCAGAAATTGCGTGCAAGCATATGTCAGAAAGCCTCTGTGGAATCTGAATTTTGCTTTTTACTCACTTGGGCAAGTCAGTTCAAATTTATGAGCTTCAATTTCCTTTGTGTGAAAATGATCATGGGGTTGTATTGAGGATTAAATAAGATAAAAAATAAAAGATCTTACAAACTTTAAACTAGTTTACCAGTTGTCTGAGTAATATATGCCTATGTAACAAATCATCACAACAAAGTCAGAGTTAAAACAATAATGATTTATTATTTCTCACAATTCTAAAGAGATCAGCAGGGCAGTTCTTCAGCTCAAAGCAGTGTCTGAGGCTGGCTCCTTCACTCACATGACTGGTGCTTTTGCTGACATGCTGCATTATCTGGAGCCTACCTGGGTCTCTCTTTCTACTGCCATACGTCTTATCTGGCAGGGTACCCAGACCTTTTTACATGGTGGCTCAAGAATCCAGAAGAGTGTGTTCAAAGAGGACAAGCCTCATGCCTCTGCTTGCATCATTCATTCCTGTGAATGTTCTATTAATCAAAGCAAGTCACAGGACTAATTCCAACGTTAACATGTGAGGTGACCCCTCAAGGACATGAATACTGGAAGCTACCGTTCATTGCGGACCCCAGTGTGACAGTCTACCACACCAATGTAAGCAGTAATTAATATTCTCACTTCACTCCTATTCCTCTTCTGTGCCACACATTTTGGCAACAGCTTTGTGTTCTCTTTCTCTCTCTCTCTCTCTTTTTTTTTTTTTTTTTGGTGACAGTGTCTGTGCTTTAGGGTTATTTCATATTCTCACAAAACTAACATTTATAGTATATAGGAGTATGGAAGTTTGGAGGCTTCACAGACTAGGTCCAAATCCTTCCCCAGCCTGCCACTCAGCCCCTATGTAGTCTTAGGTGGCTTAATTAACCTCTGAGTTTCCTCCGCTTAATTAACTGAGTCTCAGTTTCTTCATATGCTAATAATAGTTTCCTCCATCACATGATTGTTATGAGAATTAAATTAGTTAATATTAGAGACAAAAGAACAGTTTCTGATACAGAATAAACTTTAAATGCTAATGTTTTAATATTTTACTGATATAAAGATAATCAGGTACACTTGTTTGTGTCTGATTTCTCCTCTATGAGCCCCAAGCCAACATCTCATGAAGGAATGGATTTTTTTGAGTAATTAATACAGAAATATTTTATAGCCTCAAAGATTCTGAGAAGCTTTTACAGAAAAAAATAAAATTAATTCTATATTTTAACATTCCATTCTGACAGTTTAGTTAAGGCCTTGATATTTTGGTTCATCACTTTTTCCAGTCAGAAAAGGAGGAAACTATTTTGGTTATAATCCTAACCATTCTGAGTTTCAGCAGTCATATTTGGTAAGTTGAGTTAAATATGTACTAAAATGCCTACACTAAGATATAACTGAGAAGCTCATGATGTACATTGAAATTTCTTTGCAGACCTCTCTTGCCTGTAATGCCCCATGATACAAAGGGAATAAGAATATTTGATATTGTTTACATGTACAAATTTTAGTGTGTATATTGGGACCTGAAGATATGAATTCTATTCAAGTTATTCCTGCCACTATGCTACCCTCTCTAGAATTTAACAGAATTACTTTTGAGCAAGGGATGTAGCTGGCAGCATCAACAATCGATTTTCTACTCACATTCCCTCTTTTCCACCCAATGAATTTTACTGCCTATGGGCAGCATCCGTTGTACCCTCTAATTCACTCCACTACTCTCTTCCTCACACCCACAAACAAAAGTCTGCTGACAAAAGAAATAGCTGCTCTTTGGGAAAAGATAGGAGGGATTAGACTACAAAATGTCACTGTAGTGAGGGCCAGGCCAATTAAGTTTAAAATTTAGATAAATTTATCTTGTAAATAGTATCTTGATGAACTTTCAATCTTTTAAAAAATAACATCATACATATTTGAAAACCTTCACAGTATTGCTTTGTTCATTTGCATTAGGTGCTATTAAATTGTCCACATATTTTCCAAGTAAAAAAATATTGCCCATGTGCGATACAAATATATGCAGTTTGCAAACACATTTGCCTTCCTTGACTTTTTAAAGGGCCTATAGTGCTAGTCATTTGATATACGTGACGTGCCTTTTCTTTTTTGTTGATCCAAGCACTTTATTTAAGAGATGTTTTCCAAAAGGTGAAGAACATATATCTGTTTCACTGTTCAGTTTATATTTAGGTAATTCATGCATTGGTTGGGGAGTAGGAGACCAGGTAGAAAAGTTTCCAGAAAAAAAGAGAGATGCAATTCTCCTAGTAAGGGGGGCCATGAAAGAAAAAAACTGATGAAACAGAAAAATTGTTTATGTTTTCTTACTGATCTAGGAAAAATAGTTTAGAAGTATATTCAAATTTCCTAAGACTATGTTGTTAATATAACAGGAAAAATTATTCAAGTCATAAAATTGTTTGTCTTCCTCCCCCAAAATGTATTTCTTCACCACTATTTGAATTCATGTATACAATGAGCCTGCATTATTTCAAGCACTGTCAGTACTAGATGCTACTTCTACAAACCCTCAAATATCTTAAAGCCTAGTGTGGCAAACAGACCTCTGAATGAATGAGTACAAAAACAGTTACAGATTTCCTGACAAATGTCTACTTTGTAAAGGACAATGGATATCAGAAGTTGGTCATAAAAACATTTATATAAGACAAAGCACTCTTTAATTCAAAGGTAGCCACTAAAAAACACAGTGATTAAGGGGACCAAAGGTGAAACAAGATGATAATTTTCCTCAAAATTGAGTCAAGGTTTACAATATTAAGGACAAGACTGAAAATATGTTGTCATGCATTTATCAAAGTCTATCTGAAATTTTATCAGAAAAACTTTTCTAATTTTGTGGTGAAAAAGCAATTACAAAAAGCCTAATTTGGTGCATATTTACTCATTCAACAAATACCTAGGTGGTTTCTACCATGTGCCAGCTACACAGGAGTTATTTGGACCTTAAAGTGAGTCGGAACCAAATGTTAACCTCAAATCTCTGTAATGCCTTTGTGAAGTGAAATGGCACAGACCACAAAAGCTCCTGTGCTTTATAAAGCTTGCAAGCAGTTTTGTCAGCTTTCTGGAGAAGTCCTAACATTGTTAGGAAGCAAATTTGCATTTAATGTCTACTTAACTCAGGTCATACTGTTTTCTGTTTTGATTTTGGGAAGAAAATGTGATTGGTAGTAACAATCAAATGGGCACAAGTATTTAGAAGGGAGTGTTTATGCCAAGAAAATTACAGAGGCACATTAAGATTTGCAAGGAGATGGCATTTTTCCAGTAATTGCTCTCTGGATGTCTGCGCAGAAGGTTTGATTCAGGGCCAGCTGGCTGCTGGAAAGCATCTTTCCTTGCACAGGGAAGGTCGGCTGCTACACCTAATGACGTTTCACCCCGCCCTCTGTGGTTCCATCTTCACTACCGCAGCCACACTCACAGTGCTCTCCCACACCGCCGTCAGCGTCCGGAAGGCTCGCCTTGCCTTCGCGGGACTGCTCTGACACCTGCTGTAGAGCGCTCCCGATTCATCAGACGTACATTTTTAAAATAATGTTTTCCTGGGGAAAAAGTTATTTTGAGAAATGGTTACTTTACACATTTACTGAACAAATTTTATTGCCTTATCAAAGGAACATTTCCAGGTTTCTGTGGGGCCTAAAGCTTATACAACCAGAGGAGGGAGTCCTATTTTAAAAAAAGAATACAAAATCACGAATTCAGAATTAAATACAAAAATGAATATTTACTTGGAATAAAAAAGAGACCATATCATATTACAAATTTAAGGGAGCTGATGAACACCATAGGTATCACAAGATCCATAAAGATAACCTAGTATTGTTATAATTGTCAGATACACTTTTATAATAGTTTTCCCCTATAATTTCTTAGCCATATACTCACTGATTTCCTCTTTATTAAGGATTTTGTAAGATCATTTTTCTATAGAGGTTGGAAAGATAACTAGCATAGTGATCAAAATCGATTTTTTTAAAATTACTGATAATCCAAAGGATCTCCTTCCAGCTTCATGGCTCATTGTTGATTATAACATGTAAATTTTTGGAATCATTGGAAAATTGGGGAAATCCTCTATCAAGTTTATTTCCTGTATGAACTATTGGATTTGTAAGAACATTTCACAGACTACCCTTTGGCTATGAATATCTCAAACTGTTTTTCCCTGGGCCACTCACCTTGTTACAGTGTTGGGCGCCAGAGGACAAGGTGGGATCACAGTTCAGCACCCAGCCCATGCAGAAAGCTCAAACCCGTCAGCCTAGTAGGTGGCTAGGCCTGCCAGCTATAACTTACCCATCTACAGAAATGACTGTAAATCACCTTAAATTGTCTTGCTGAATGTATTTAAAATAAACCCAAGTCAACTTCCTCTTAGCTTAATGCAAAAGATACGAAAGGCCACCTGACCCCACTGCCACCTTACCAAGAAGAATTGTAACAGAGTGGGAAGTCAGTGTAGAAAGAGACAGTGGCCTTAACTAATTGCAATTACAATATTTTAATTTTACCCATCAAGTGGGGATCCTGACCCTCAAGTCCCATTAGGCTCACAGCTTTTCTGCTTCTGCCTATGATGCATTTACTCAACCTTTGCAGACCAGTCTCCATTGGATTCTACCTGGCCCAAAAGAGAGCCAACATCTTGCAAGGTTTGCTGATGCTTATATAGCCCTATCTCTTCTTTATCAGACCAGAGACTAATTGATCACAAGACAAATAAGACTGAATAGCTGAAAAAAATGTACCTGCATCATTTGAACCCGCTCCAACACTCTGATCTATGTTCTTGGTTATCAAGCCTTTCCAAAAATTATTTTGGAGAATGGGAAGGGCTTGCATCTCTGAGATTTCAGCTGTATTTCTTCCTTTTTATTTTACTTTTGTAGAAGACACATAACAGAACTGAGATGTATAGTGAATATGAAAGAGAATGAGCATCAGTGATTTCAATGAATATTGATCAAAACAGTCTTCCTTTGGTGTGCTGATGGTGAGATTTCTCAGTGAAGGGCTGCCGGCATTTATGCAGCATGTTCTCTAGCATGATAAATAATAAAGCCTTACCACCGACTTGATTGAACGTACAAAGGGTAGTGGGAAACTTTCATTGTACTGCACCAAATAGGTTGTTGTTTTATTCTCCAGTTCCCCACCATAAAAAGAGGAGGAAGAAAGATGTGATGATGCAACAGCATTCACTAATAGTACAGTAATTGTTTCCTTCTGAGCATTTTGAGAAAGAAACCTGTTTTTTCATGCTTATACATCAACCCCATATCTTTAACTGACTGAAGATTGGTGTAAAACTTACGAGGTAGATGTAAAACGTTTACTATTTTGTTGCACCAGGCATGAATGCTGTAAGCAGTTTTTGTTTTCTTACGGCATTTAATAATGCCATATTTTAAATGAACATCACCACTTTCCTTGGCATATTTTACATATATTCTGCATAGCATGGAATAGTTAATTTCAGAAAGCCAGCATTGAGGGAAGTGAAAAGTGAGTTACATGTATAATAAACCAGAACTCAATGTACATCCAGGGCCTCTGTGTTCCAGTCAACCAGTTAATTCCTAAACTATACAGCTTTTGTATGCATAAATATTTTGCACTAAGACTGGTAATATTATGAAAGGCAAGCATTATGGAATAATAGAACCATATTTTTGTTTTGTCATACAATTTGTTTAAATTGGAAAGGACCAAATGTCAAACTTACTCATTTATAGATGAGAAAACTGACATCCAAGGAAGTGAAGTGACTTGTCCCAAGCTAGTGACACTCAGGGCTAAATTATAGATCTGCTTATTAGTCCAGGCCTCTTTTCCCTGAAATATCTTTCTCTATCAATTCTGCATTGATGACTAATTTTACATGATGTGAGACTTAGCTTATGAGTGAAACTGAGCAATGCTTATGATTTTCACAGCAATTCCTGTTTAAGGTGGTACCTTATTGTTTTGCTCATAGCTGATGGATATAGAAATATCAACTCTTGAAAAAATAAAATTTTGAGGTTGAAATCGTTCATAAATCCTATATAAATTCTCTGTATATCTCTTGGCCACTTGTATTGGTTTCTTATTGCTGCTATAACAAATCATCACAAATAGCGGCTTTAAACAGCACAAATTATTATCTTAGATTTGTTTAGTTCAAAAGCTCAAAATCGGTTTTACAAGCTAAAATAAAGATGTCAGCAGGGCTGTGTTCTTCCTGGAGTTTCTAGGGGAGAAAACCTTGTCTTTTCCAGCTTCTAGAAACCACTTAACATTCCTTGGCTCATAGCCTTTTCCTCCTTCAGCATAACATCTCCTAATCTCTCTGTCTTTAGCCTTCCTGACTCCCTCTTTAAAAAGACCATGTAATTACATTAGGCCCAACTGAATAACCCCAGATAATCACACCATCTGAAAATCTTTAATATAATCACATACACAAAGTCTTTTTTGTTATGTAAACTCACAGGTTCTGGAAATTAGAATGTTAACATCTTTTTTGCTGGGGGAATGGGGAGCATTATTCTGCCTACCCCACTGCCCCACACAACTGAAACTTATTGTTTTAACTTATTCTCATATTTTCCTTCACTTTTAAGTTTGTTTGGTTTTATCTGGAGCAGAATGATTAGCAAGTACATTTTTGGACATTTGTCCAAAATATATTTATAATTTCTGACACTTAAAAAAAAGGATTTACCTTTCTCCTACTCTACTTTGATAATGGAGACATTATTTGTTATACATTTGTTTTTTCTAGGGAAAAAAACAAGGAGAAAACTTAAAAGAAATGAAATTGTGAGATAATATTCAGATTGTGAGAATAGAGAACTCCTTAGGTTCTTTAAAGGGTGAGAAAGAACAAATCCCACCAGATTAGAGAAGTTTTTTTTTTCAATGCATTACTTTTTTTTTTTTTGGTATCATTAATATATAATCACATGAGCAACATTGTGGTTACTAGACACTCCCCATTATCAAGTCTCCACCACATACCCCATTACAGTCACTGTCCACCAGCATAGTAAGATGCTGCAGTCACTACTTGTCTTCTCTGTTCTATACTGCCTTCCCCGTGCTCCCACCCATGTTATGGGTGCTAATTGTAATACCGCTTATTCCCATTCTCCCTCCTTTCCCACTGACCCTCCCCAGTCCCTTTCTCTTTGGTAACTGTTAGTCCATTCTTGGGTTCTGTGAGTCTGCTCCTGTTTTGTTCCTTCACTTTTTGCTTTGTTCTTAATGCTCCACAGATGAGTAAAATCATTTGGTACTTGTCTTTCTCCGCCTGGCTTATTTCACTGAGCATAATATCCTCTAGCTCCATCCATGTTGTTGCAAATGGTAGAATTTGTTTTCTTCTTATGGCTGAATAATATTCCATTGTGTGTATATACCACATCTTCTTTATCCATTCATCTACTGATAGACACTTAGGTTGCTTCCATTTCTTGGCTATTGTAAATAGTGCTGTGGTAAACATAGGGGTGCATATGTCTTTTTGAAACTGGGCTCCTGCATTCTTAGGGTAAATTCCTACGAGTGGAATTCCTGGGTCAAATGGTATTTCTATTTTTAGTTTTTTGAGGAACCTCCATACTGCTTGTCTTCCACAATGGTTCAACTTGTTTACAATCCCACCAGCAGTGTAGGAGTGTTCCCCTTTCTCCACATTCTCACCAGCATTTGTTGTTCCTAGTCTTTTCTATATTGGTCATCCTGACTGCTGTGAGGTGATATCTCATTGTGGTTTTAATGTGCATTTCCTTGATAATTAGCCATGTGGAGCATTTTTCAAGTGTCTGTTGGCCATCTGAGTTTCTTCTTTCGAGAAGTATCTGTTCATATCATCCTCCCATTTTTTAATCGGGTTATTTGCTTTTTGGTTGTTGAGGCATGTGAGTTCTTTATATATTTTGGATGTTAACCCCTTGTCGGATATGTCATTTACAAATATATTCTCCTGTACTGTAGGATGCCTTTTTGTTCTGCTGATGGTGTCCTTTGCTGTACAGGATATTTTTAGCATGATGTAGTCCCATTTGTTCATTTTTATTTTGTTTCCCTTACCCAAGGAGATGCGTTCATGAAAAAGCTGCTCATGTTTGTATTCAAGAAATTGTTGCCTAGGTTTTCTTCTAAGAGTTTTATGGTTTCATGACTTACATTCAGGTCTTGATCTATTTTGAGTTTACTTTTGTGTATGGGGTTAGACAATAATCAGCTTTCATTATCTTGCATGTAGCTGTCCAGTTAGGCAATGAAAGTTGTTGAATTTTTCCCCATTGTATATCCATTGCTCCTTTATTGTATATTAATTGCCCATATATGCTTGGGTTTATATCTGAGCTCTCTAGTCTGTTCCACTGGTCTATGGGTCTGTTCTTGTGCCAGTACCAAATTGTCTTGATTACTGTGGCTTTGTAGTAGAGCTTGAAGTTGGGAAGCATAATCCCCCCCGCTTTATATTTCCTTATCAGGATTGCTTTGGCTATTTGGTGTCTTTTGTGGTTCCATATGAATTTTATAACTATTTGCTTTAGTTCATTGAAGAATGCTGTTTGTATTTTGATAGGGGTTGCATTGAATCTGTAAGTTGCTTTAGGTAGGATGGCCATTTCAACAATATTAATTCTTCCTATCCATGAGAATGGGATGTGTTTCCATTTATTGGTATCTTCTTCAATTTCTCTCATGAGTGTCTTGTAGTTTTCAGAGTATAGGGCTTTCACTTCCTTGGTTAGGTTTATTCTATTCTTTTTGATGCAATTGTGAATGGAATTGTTTTCCTGATTTCTCTTTCTGCTAGTTCATTGTTAGTATATAGGAATGCAACAGATATCTGTGTATAATTTGTATCCTGCAACTTTGCTGAATTCAGATATTAGATCTAGTAGTTTTGGAATTGATTCTTTAGAGTTTGTTATGTACAATATCATGTCATCTACAAACAGGAACAGTTTAACTTCTTCCTTGCCAATCTGGATGCCTTTTATTTCTTTGTGTTGTGTGATTACCATGGCTAAGACCTCCAGAACTATGTTGAATGAAAGTAGGGAGAGTGGGCATCCTTGTCTTGTTCCTGATCTTAAGGGAAAAGCTTTCAGCTTCTTGCTGTTAAGTATAATGTTGGCTGTGGGTTTGTTATATCTGGCCTTTATTATGTTGAGGTACTTGCCCTCTATATCAATTTTGTTGAGAGTTTTTATCATGAATGGATGTTGAATTTTGTCAAATGCTTTTTCAGCATCTATGGAGATGATCATGTGGTTTTTGTCCTTTTGTTGATCTGGCGGCTGATGTTGATGGATTTTCAAATGTACCATCCTTGCATCCTGGAATAAATCCTACTTGATCATAATGGATGATCTTTTTGATGTATTTTTGAATTTGGTTTGCTAATACTTTGTTGAGTATTTTTGAATCTATTGTCATCAGGGATATTGGTCTGTAATTTTCTTTTTTTGTGATGTCTTTGCCTGGTTTTGGTATTAGACTGATGCTGGCCTCATAGAATGAGTTTGGGAGTGTTCCCTCCTCTTCTACTTTTTGGAAAACTTAAAGGAGGATGAGTACTAGGTCTTTACTAGATGTTGATAAAATTCAACAGTGAAACCATCTGGTCAAGGAATTTTGTTCTTGGGTAGTTTTTTGATTACCAATTCAATTTTCTTGCTGGTAATTAGTCTATTCAGATTTTCTGTCTCTTCCTTGGCCAGCCTTGGAAGGTTGTATTTTTCTAGAAAGTTGTCCAATTCTTCTAGGTTATCCAGTTTGTTAGCATATAATTTTTCATAGTATTCTCTCATAATTCTTTGTATTTCTGTGGTATCCATAGTGATTTTTCCTTTCTCATTTCTGATTCTTTTTAAGTGTGTAGACTCTCTTTTTTTCTTGAGAAGTCTGACTAGTAGAAGAGTTTTTATATGATATTGTGTTAGTTTCCCAGGACTGCCACAGCAAATTACCACAAACTTACTACCTTAGACAACAGGAATTTATTCTGTCATGGTTCTGGAGGCCAGAAGTTTGAAATCAAGGTGTTTGCAGGCCACCTTCGCTCTGGAGTCTCTAAGGAAAAACCCTTCCTACCTCCTCCAGCGTCCAGTGGCTCCAAGCAGTCCTGCTTTGGGGTAGCGTTAACTCCCATCTTCACCTCCGTCTTTTCTGTCCCTTATAAGAACTGTCATTGGATTTTGTACTAATGCTAATCCTCATCTTGATCCTTACCTTAATTACATCTATGATGACCCCAATTTCCAAATTAATCTCACATTCTGAAGTGCCAGGTAGACATCAATTTTAGGGGGACACTCTTCAAACCATTATATTTATAAAGGTGTATTGAAGAATTTATAAAAAGCTAGTTAGTTTTTTCCTACTTGTCCCTGCTTGAAAAAACAAATAACAAGTAATTAGCCTTTTCCTCAATACTGTGGGCTTTTTTCCTGGGCTGTTTTCCTCAGGCCTTAAGAATTCTCTCAATGCTACACAATAATAATAAAGGGAAAGATAATAATGATTTTCATGGATGTTTTTACTGCATGCCTGGCATAGTCTTTATTCAAGTGGTTCTATTATGCCTATCTTTTATGTGGATAAATTGAGCTTCAAAATGCTCAATAATGTAGCCAAGATTACATATGGAGGAAGTAGCAGAGGTCAGAATTAGACATAAATACAAAATATCCTCCCCCTCCAATTTCCAGAGTCCTCATCACAAGGTCTGTTTTGTCCCAATCTGTTCCCTAAACACATCCATTCTCCTTCAATTTTACCTTTTGAATTCACCCCCAGGCTCATGTCTTAACAATTGGTAATACACAGCCCTCAAGCTTCTTGCATAATAAAGTACAACAATAACAATATCTACAGTTAGAACTGCAAAAGCTTGAAGAGTAGTGATTAAAAAGAGAAAACATACTAACAAACAAACAAGACATCTGTAAACAGTGTTATTGGATTGGGAACTACAGGAAGCAGATGGAAAATGCTGAAACATTTCTAGACTTTGGAAATAACATCCACTATTAAATTGGACCTTGTTTTAGGATTCTGGTCTTAGATCATAAATAAAACAACAACAGTTTCAGAAAAACACAACTGTTTTTTGGTTAAAAATATATCCAGGAATTCTTTGACTTAAATTACCTCACCTTGAAAAAATATATTTTCAACAAATATTTTAAATAGAAGATGCTTGCCCTACCAAATTCCTTAACCTTGTAAGTTAACTTTGCAAATAAACAAACAAGCACACACACAAAAGTATAAATAATATTGTTACCATGTTTGTTGGTAGACAAAACTAGAAAGAAATAAAATGAACATCTGGAATACTGGTTCTTAAATAAAAAGGTATTTAGAGTGTTGACCGAATCAGTAAACAGACTGACAATTCTATCTTTTGGTGAGAAATTTAGGGAGACCTTTAAAAAATTCTCCTCTTATTCTTTTGTTTCCCCCACTGGTTCAAAATTTTACTCTTTCATAGGAGGAGAACTTCTTTTCTTTTATTAATTGGTTTATTATATTCTAGTTCTGAGTCTTTCTTCATTTTGTAAGAGAACACAATGAAGTTAGGAGTCAAGGAATATATATGGAGTGTCCATGTTTAGTTACCTAATAAATAAAAGGCTCTCTTGCTTTAATTTTTCATGTGCAGAATGGGTATTTACAGGCATGAAACTTGAATCTCACTGTATATCAGCAGAGCTTTTGGGTGACTAGGTGCATTGTCAATGCAAAGCTCCAATGGACAAGCCAGCTTTCTTGTTCTAATGGAGTTAATGAAGCTGGTGACTTGAAGTTAAAGCCAATGCTCATTTACCATTCTGAAAATCCTAGGGCTCTTAAGAATTATACTAAATCTACTCTGTCTGTGCTCTATCAGTGGCAGAACAAACCTGGATGGCAGAACATCTGTTTATAACATAGTTGACTGAATATATTAAGCCTGCTGTTGAGACCTGCTATTCAGAAAAAAAGAAAAGATTCCTTTCAAATTATCTCTGCTTATTGACAATGCACCTAGCTTTTTTCGTGTGTGATAGTGCTCGCTTCTGAGCTGTCTACTCTCACTTATTATGCTCTCCCTTGGTGATTTTGTTATCAACCCATCATTCTACTAACATCTGCTAATTGATGATGGTCAATCCTACAATTCCAGCAGAGATCCTACTCCTGAGCATCTGACTTATATCGAATCATCTGTTGTACTTCATCGCTTGGACCAATTGTTTATCCCTAGCCAGTTTCCACGTAACCAAAACTAATCATATCACCTTTTGCGCCAAACCTGACCCTTTTGTGTATGGCACCACCACTCTCCCATTCATCCAACTCAGACATTTGTGGGTAACCCCAGATGCTTCTTTTTTACTCAGGACTTAACTGGTTACCAAATCTGGAAAAATCTGTGTTCTAAATACTCCTCATGTATTTTCTTCTCCTTATGTCCACTTCTTCTGGTCTTCTACATTGTAATAGCTCCATGCCTAAATTCTGGATTCTATTCAAATCATTATCCCACATGTCATTAAATGTTTTCACAAAACTGAAATCTTTCGATGGCTTACCTTAAATTTCAACATTAGATTAATAATAATGATAATTGCCATTTTTGTGTTTATTTTATGTTATGTTGGGGAGGAAGAATTTTATTCTACCCTTTAAGGGTTTTCTGGCTGGCCTAAGAATCAAATTGACATGAGACAGGAGAAAACCAAATTAATTTCACATGTACAGAGAATTCAAATAAACATGAGATTCCAAAGACAGGCAAAATGTGGTATATACAGGCATACCTTGGAAATATTATGGGTTCAGTTTCAGACCACTGCAATAAAGCAAGTCAAATGAATTTTTAGTTTCCCAATACATAAAAGTTATATTTATACCATACTGTAGTCTGTTAAGTATGCACAGCATTATGTCTGAAAAATACATATACCTTAATTTTAAAAAATGTATTACTAAAAAATGCTGTCCATAGTCTGAACTTTCAGCAAGTAATCTTTTTGCTGGTGGAGGATCTTGCCTTGATATTGACGGCTGCTGACTAGTTATTAAAGGTTGGGGTGGCTGTAGTAATTTCTTAAAATAAGACAACAATGAAGTTTGCTGTACTGATTGACTCTTCCTTTTGGCAACAATTTCTCTGTTGCATATGTAAGATAGATGTTACCCTTATTTTATAAATGGAGAAACTGATGTTCAGAAAGCTTAGGTGACTTGTCCAAGACTAATGAGCCTAGTTAGTGGTGAGCTGGGGTTCAATCCTAGGAATACCTGGTTGCAAAGAGTTCTGTTCCACTGGACCTGTCGCTAAATTAAACTTCATGAGAACAGCACGTTAGGCCTTAGTGACCTATAATGCTCAACTTCTGAGCGCTGTGCATGGACAGCTGCTTCAACAGTGCTGAAGTGTTCGGTATTTCCTTCTAGAACCTTCTTTCTTCTTTTTCTCTCTTTGTCTAACTTCATACATATGTACCTTTTTTCTTTTATTATACAAGAATACATTCAGGTTGTTAAAAATTCAAATAAAAAGAAGTAATTAAAGTAAATTATCCTCTACTACATAGTCCCAACCTCCTCCCAGGAGAGCTAATCATTTTTCACACTTTGGTCTTGACTGTGGATTCACTTAATCTAAAGGTTTAGATCTACTCTACTCTGGGAAGTCTCTATTATTTCTCTTTATTGACTGTTCTCTCTACCTCCAGAACTCCTATAAAGCAATCTTTGTGCTACAGACTGCTCTGAAAATACAGTAAAACTTATGAAATTACATTTACAAGTGTGTAAAATTACATACATAGGATTACAATGGAAACCATTTATATTAAAATTCAGTTACCAAAATACTTAAAAAGTGTGATATAGTACTACAACTCTTTATGAATATATCAGTAAAATTATCTAGCAACAGATTTAATAGGTATCTAACTACTGAGGTAGTGATGAGCATCAGTTATATTTTGAAGTCCCTGAACCATTATATACTGTCATATGAAAATATCTGTAATTCTGCTGGTAGTAAAGTCACATGTACTGACAGTCCTACTGTGATTTTTGCCTATATTTGTAATTGAAGGAATTAATAAATTTCAGTTAGAGTTTATTTAAAATGATGTAATTTATTTTCCTATCCAAGGACTCTTTGAAATTTATCCATGGCTCTAAGTCAGTATGACTGAAATTTTAGGATTTCTATTGTCCTCAATGTTTCTTACATTTTCTCTCATACTTTCCAACTCTGTCTTTTTAATATGTGTTCTAGGATTAATTTTCCATTAGATTTTTTTTCCCATTGGTAAAGAGAATTTATTATATTACATTATAACCATTTTTTCTACCTGTTATGCCCTGCTAAAATTTCATGTCTAAAATAATGAGGAAATTCCAGGTGGATTCATTTAATCACTCAAAATGAAGTTTCCAAAGGAGACAGAAATTACAGTACAGTAGACAGAGATTCCTTAAGGGAAATGGTATTAAGGAATGTTTTGCTTATCACTAAAAGTGGTTATTGGATAATCATTCTTTTTTGCAAGACTAGGTAAATCCAGAGAAGACCCTCAAGTCCCGAGATGTTAATCCAAATTTAACATTTGCTATTATTTTATGTTTAGTCTGGAAAACAATTCAGTAGCTGTTGAGTTTGGAAATGAAAATGCTGGAATGAGAACTATGAAAAAATATAAAGAATCATCAAGGACTCTGCAAAATAGTTAGACTGATAGTTATATGGTACATGGTAAGAAGTGATTTCTCCTAAAAGAAATGAATGCCTCGTGAAGGTGGAAAGAAGGCAGGGGAGGCAGGAAGGAGAAGGAGGTTAGGAAGAGAGAGACACGGTTTTTAAATGAATAAACTACAGAATATTAACGAAACAAAACCCACCTGAGCAAATTGAAATATATTTTTCCATTGAAATGACAAGTTCTTTATACACATCCAATATGCTTTAGGTGTTTGCCTCTCCTTTAACTCTCCTTGGTATCATACAGGACTACACAGGCTGGGCTACAAAGCTATGGATCACCTGGGCTACAAATGCTGACAGACACAGCCCATCACCAGCGTTCCTCTCACTATGACAGGCAGCTATTCTTCACATCCTTGTGCTTTACAATAGCTATCCAAGGGAGAAGGCAAACAGAAAATGCGTCAACCCCCAGAGTAACTGTCCATTTTTTTTCTGTTGCCATCAGCTAATGTTTTCATTCTGGTTACATACCCACTCATCCTTCAAGGTCAATGGTCCATGCAATTCTGCAGCAGTCAGTCATGGCTTCTCCTGTGGGTATCTGGAGATTTCATTAGATATTTAACTTCTTGTGGATGTATATATTTTTTTGCCTTTTTTCACTCACCACATTATTTTTCCACAACTGGAACAAGTTCTACTGTCTGTGACTTAGGAATAAAGCCCAGCATGCTCTTTACTCGCTGTGTAAATTTAGGCAAAATATTGATCCTCTCTAATCTTCATTGAGTTCCAATATGTGTAAAATGAGGCTATGACTAATACACACTGATAAAATGATTGTAAAAAATTAATGAGCCAGTGCATGGTAAGCGTTTTGCGCACTGTCTTAGTGCCTGGAAAACAGTAAGAACTTAATAAAAGTGTTTGTGTTATTATATTCCTCTACCATTGTTACTCTCTTGAGAGCTATTAAAGTGAAGTGACTTATGCCTGATTTCTTTTTACCTATAGGCCTTTCACTGCCCCTCAAGTTTTCACAGCTAGCTTTCCTCAATTCTTCTTGGTAATTAATATCACCATAAAAATATTCTTCTGCTATTCTTAGATTCTCTTCTTATTATGTCACTTACATTTCTATGTTAAGATTGTACAGAATGCAAATAAACTGTGGAGCTCACTATTTGCTATTCAGATAATGATGTTAATAACAAATATTTCTACTTACCACTTTATTGATCACCTATTATGTGGCAGGCACTGTGCTAGATATTTGTGTTCCTTGCCTTATCACTAATGTTCAAAACTCTACAAGGAGGGTATTAGGACACTCGTTTTACAAATGAGAAAACTAAAGTCCCATGTAATTAAATAAATTACTTACGTGCATTCAACATCTGTGTAACAGAACTGAGTTTGAAATGAGATCTATCTCCAAAATGTATGTACTTCCCTCTGATTACCTTTTCCTTGTATTCATTATCTATTTCAGTATTGATCCACTCAGAGGTAAATGGGCCTGGTAAATCTTGATGATTTCCAGAAATTTGTAATAGAACATGTTTAATATATACTAAATTCTTCTTAGGCCACACTAATACTACTCCTGTTACCCAAGATTGGATCTCCTAAAAAAATAAAGGCTACTTAAGAAGACCTAAGTTATCATTTTAAGACATTTTCCTAGATGGAAGTAAAAATTGCACTGCAAGGCTTTATTTTGCTTTTATAGTATTAAATAGTATGTTGAACAATATCTAATAGCATATAATTTAGCTATTATTGATGAAAAAGTGATGTCTCCTTATTGGACATTAATTTCAGATAGATTGGATTTAATATATCACATGGACATTCATTAAGTTATTCTACATACAATATAATTGGTGGAATATTGATCCGGCTTAAAGCTGGTATACTTAATTTAAAAATATATCTTAGTATTCAATGTGTTTGATTTGATATTTGGTATTTTGGTCCAATATTTACATGTATTAGTTGATAAGAAATACATTGCTCATGGGCATGCAGAAAATTGGGAAAGAAAATTATAGTGAACAGACATATCATTATACAGAAATAATGACATTTTTACAACAGTAATCTAAAGTGAAAATATAACAGATATGTTAGCTGTGTTTAGGTAAACATGAGATACTCAACTTCAGTTAATTAAATAAGCAACAGCAAAAAAGAGTAGGTATATAAGGCTTCTCAAAGTCAATTATTTCTTTTTTAACAAATGGAATATTCACTTTATTGAATCTACTTAATAGGAACTTAAATATTTCTGATCAGCTGTTAATTAAAGTAAACATATTCCTATTTGTGGTCTTTTGCATTTCCATTTTGAAAATCTACAGCTCAAAAACATCATGATGAATGTTTCCCAGTCTTCTCATAGCTAGGGAAACAGAATGCAAGAGACACACTAGCTTCTCCCAGGATGCATCAGGAGTTAACATATTTTAAGCTTATGTAGAAGATCGTTTTGCCTGAATCACCTGTAGAATCTATTTTAATACTCACTTGTGCTCTTTCCTGGGAGGAAACTTCCTGTAATTCCCTCACAGCCATCTCCATTGTTCATCATCCTTTCAAAGCGGTCATTCCAGCAAATCTCCCTATAACACAACCCAGATATCCCAACACATCCTTCATTACGTACCCTCTTTTGCCTCTCAAATTTGTTAACTGAAAGGTTCAAGCTGCCGCTTTCCACTTCATTCGAATCCAAATATGTCTTTCGACCTCGGTGAAAATCCTTGCATAGGTACTTATTTTACAACCAGGTTTTAGTCACTTAGATCATGTTATATTCTGTGTTTTGAACCTGAAATTCCACCTACTGCATTTCAATATTTTTTTGCTACTTCCCCTACTAAGAGAGACCCCTCTAGGTCACATATAAACTGTTGTATTGAAAGCTTTCTATTGGTTAGCCCTGACTTAATGGACTGAAGCTTTATTCCTTAGTAATACCAATAGTAAAGACTCAAAAACATCAACAGTTTACTGGAAAAAGACAATAGATTATTACATGTTATATACATTCTCTTGTATAATAACCTGCATGACAACGATGCAGGGTAGTTGATGACAAGTATGGTCAACTCCACGGAGCCTGAAGCTCATCAAAGTTACCATAGCCTAATGTGAAGGAAGTAAGGTTTCACATTTCATGCCAAGGCAGTCTGACTCTAGAATCCATTTCCCTTAGACACTGAACAGTATTACTTATTGTTATAGCTTCCATTCCACATAGTTTATTCTTTATGAATTTACTCAATGTCTACCAACTGCCATCTCTCTTCCTATTATGCTTCTTTTCCTCAATTCCCTCTCTCTTTCCCTCACACACTCATTGTTATTTATCCTTCCTCCCTAACTCACCCTCTTTAATGTTTATTTTGTTCTGCAAAGCACAGAGGAATATTTTTCTTAAACCACAGTCTCTAAGAGATTTATAATTGGTCTCTCACTGACAAAACAATAAATAATAACTTTTCTCTCTCTTAAGTTGCTGCTTTTTTGCTCCTTTTCCACCAAATTTCTCCTGATTAATCTTGCTTATTCTCAAAGATCTAACCTAATCTCTAATCTTAACCAGTTTTTCTGCTATGGACATAATTGTTTATATTTGCATTTAAATGTGCACTTTCTGCATTTTTGCTGCTTCTACTAAAATTCATTCTCCTTAAAGGCAGTGCAATATTATGGACCTCTAAACACAAACTAAATCTATCTTCTGCATTTTTATTTTACTTAATAGCTCTCTGTTTCTATTTCTATGCCTTATTCAGACAAAATACTGCAGATGTGTGTGTTATGTGTGTGCGTACATGTTCGTGTGCATGTTTAGAGAAGAGATGCAGCGAAAACTGGATAAAATGTAGCTTCAGAATGACTATGTTTCATTTGTATTTTATTTATAATTCCTTCAAGGCACAGAACAGGATTCACTCTAATCTGTGACTAAGTTACTCTAACCCTTTGTGATAATTTTCCTCTCTCAATAATAACATATATAATCTTGACTACAAAAATCATATACTGGGTTACACATTGCTTCACAATTTTTCCCTACTCAAATCTAAGATTTTTATGCCACTTCCTTTCAGTTCTGGTCTAAAACCATATGGAGTGCTGGTACACACCCCAAACATGTTATCGGACTGTGTCGGATGTGAATCCCATGAAGCCCTTTGTTTAATGGTTCAGATTCAGTTCTTCAAGAGAGCTCAACAGAAGGAGATCTGGAAAAGAAAACATTTTAAAGCACTCTCGCTAATGGGCACTTGTAAGCACAAGGAGAGTTAAACGTGTTTCACCTAAAATGTAGAGTTAAACCAGTCACTTCAGGTGTACTTCAGGTAAATAGATTACAAGTAAATTGCAGGCTTTTCTTTAAGTGAAAAAAGCTTTTAGATGATTACATAAGTCTCATGAAACTAATTTTATCATCATTGAAACTCCATGTAATTTTCTCTTAAGTAAATTTTACTTCCAAAAGCATCACTTAAGTTTGTGATAAAATAATCCTGAAACTATGGCTTCCATTTGCTTCCATTGATCTGCTGGAAACAATGTGATTATATATATATATACAAGAAGTTATGCTCCAATCCTAATACTAGCTGAGTATCTTGTATCAAATTACTCTCTCACAAAAACAGGCAGACACCAGAGGGGTATATGACCTTTGAAAAAAGGAGATTGCACAAAAAGAAATCCACATTGATACGGCTTTCTCCCTGAGCACACTTCCAAGTCTACGCATAGCTCGAGGCAGCTAGAACTCAGAAGAAAGTTGCAGTTTTATTGGCTGGCAGTGTCAGAGGATGGAGTTCAGGGCTGCCAAACATCTGAAAATTAAGAAGGAATCCCAGAAAGAAGAGAGCCACAGAAGGAAAAACCACAAAATCTGCACACAAACTGACCTCAGATTCTTGGCTGACCCTGCACTGCGTATGCACTGGGAAGAAATCAGGAACATGGAACACAACAGCTGGAAGGCCAAAAAAGCTCAGGTTAATTTAGCTGCCATGCACCACGGAGTAGGCAGAGTTTGGAGTTTGAGTCCTGCCAAATTAGAAGGGCTGCGTAAACATCTCGGGTCTTCTGTTAAAATTCCAGATGGACCTTGTAGAATTAAAACTGTGTCTGTGTCACAGGACAAATACAATGTCCTTAAACAAAGAACAAAGTTGATAAGTTGGATTTTATCAAAATAAAAAATATTTCTACCTGTCAAAAACACTATTAAGAAAATGGAACAGCAAGTAAATATTTGCTATACATACATATATCCAATCCTTAAATGAAGAACTCCTAAGATCAATAGTGAAAAAACAAACAATGCAATAAAAATTAGCAAAAAACTTGAATAGTCAATTCACAAAAGATAAACAAATTTCCAATAAATACATGAAAATATACTTAATTAACATCACTAGTCATCAAGAAAATGCAAATAAAAACCATGATGATTTACATTTCACGCCCACTAGAAGAGCTACCATTAAAAAGGCTGACACTACCAAATATTAGCAAGAATGGAGAAGTAGAACTTGAGATATTGATGGTATACTGTGTAGAAACCACTTTGAAAATCTGTCTGGTAGTTTCTTACTAAACTAAACATATACATAGCCCATGACCCAGCAGTTCCAATCATAGGTATTTATCCAGGAGAAATGAAGACTTTCATACGTCTCCATAAAAGACATACAATTGTGTTTACAGCAGCTTTATTTGTAATAGCTCCAAACTGGAAGTAGCCCAAATGTCCAACTACAAGGTAATAGGAAAATAAATTATGGTCTATTCAGACCATAGTACTACAAGAAATAATAAAGAACTGATATACAAACCAACGTAGGTATAGCTCAAAAGCATTGTGCTATTCAAAAGAACCCAGAGACAGACATGTACAACTATTTGTTTCCATTTATATGAAGCTCAATAACTGGTCAAACTAATCTATTATGGTAATAGAAATCAGAACAGCATTGTCTAGGGCAAAAAGTTTGACTAGAAGAAGGCAAACTTTCTAGGGTGATGGAAATATTCTGTATCTCATTTGAGGTTGAGGATTCAAAGATAAATTTTTTTATCAAATTTCATTGATATAGACATTTAAGATTTGTACTTTTCATGGAATGTGGATTTTGTTGACATAGAAATGGTACAAGTGGTGGTACTGTGATACCTGGTTTGGATTTGAATTAAATATAGCATGATTATGGTTTGGATTGGATTGGACTAAATGATTTGGATAAATACAGCAAAGCCAGATGATAAGAATTAAAAACAGAGTATACAGCTATGCTAAGAAGTTGCTGACTCACCTTTCCCTATGCATCATACTCTATATTACCCTAAATGTGTGGGTGATGTGGGCATCCTGGAATATAGCCTACTTTCATGCCTTATCCCTCATTCCTATTACTTAAGCTTATTTACTTTCAGTATTCCTTACTCTTTTTGTAAATTGGGAGCTGCCCCAAACACTGCAGGCCATTTTAGCTAAGGCATCGCTGTGATACAAGCCCGAAGTGCTGACGTGGTTTTGAATGCTGGTCGTTTCCAAAAGTTCATCTATAAGAAAGGTCAGTAATTAACTCTGTAGAAGATTAAACCAACCAAGACAGAGTTTTTGCTGCATTTCTGAGGCATCGACAGAACTTCAGAGGTATTCCTTATAAGATGTCTATGGGTATGTGATCACAAGTCAAATTACATGCCCAAGTGGGTGAGCTGCGATGGGAAAGTGCTTGAAAGACTGAAGGAAAGACATAGAGACTCCGTATGAGATATGAGGGTTTGGGGACTTAAGTACAGGGAGTCCAGGAGGGACTGGCTGGATGAGGTTGAACACCACTGTCATGGACAGGGAGGGAAATGCTTAAATGGGGGCAGGGGACAGGAACAAAGACTACCTGTTTTGCCAGACATGCTCAATCTTATGTGACCAGTGCCCCAAGGAAGAAAACCTTGGTCACAGGGTCTGCCTCCCAATAAGATGCTTCCATAGATAAGGGGGGGCCTGGATTTGGCCAGCCCCAGGCCATCAAACATACCACACACCCAGCATACTGCCTGAAGGAGGGGGCCCTGTGGGCACACGGTTATTCTGGGACGGAAGGTTACAAGCAGGCAGTGCTTGTCCACAACCAGGTGATTTCTGACCAAAACTTGTACACTTCCTTTGTTGACCTACCTATATACCTTGATGAAAATAGAGATTTTTTTTTCATCAAGCCACTTAATAGAATTGCATCCAAATTGATGCAAAAACTGATTCTCTATGTTCTTTGAAAAAAATTCTACCCTTTTTTAGATAACCATAGTATTATGACTAGGCCTGTTACATTACATCTTCATTTTCTCACTGCTGGGCCAGAAGCTGGTGTGATACTGAATTGTGACAACTGATCACCATATAAATTCCTTTTTAATGCTCTTCTGTAATGTGTAATAGACTGTGAACTCCCATCATCTTGAAATGTCATCATGTTTCCACAACATGACAAAGTGATAATGTGAAAAAGCTGAATTTAGTTATTTAAAATCTGCCATGAGCAGTGAGTGATATCACCAACACCAAGTCCTAATCTCAGAGTTAGTTTACTCATTTTCCACTTCATTTTATAAGAAAATCTTCACATTTTGTGTCTCAGGGAGGACTGCGGCGTTGCACGGGCACTTCCTTTTAGTATTAGCAATAGTCACATGCTGAGTTTTTCCCTTACCTCTCGTATAAATGCTCCTTCTCAAAGCAATTAGTTCACTGAAATATTGTCTGTACATGAGTCTAGAAAATATTCTCAATGTGCTTTTGATATAATTGAGAATCATAATGTGTATGTATGAAAGAGCTAATTAGAAATCCAAGGCCATCTATGGTTATGTGATTGAAATGGTTACTCTCCCATAGAAACAGATATCTTCTGATTTGTGATGTCCAGTATTGTAGCCACTAGTCCCAGGTGACTATTTACAGCTTAGTAGATTAAAATTAAGTAACATTTAAAATTCAGTCACATTAGCCACATTTCATGCTAGTAGCCATGTGTGGCTAACGGCTACCATATTAAATAGTACAGATGTAGAACACTGCCAACATTTCAAAACATGCTGAACACTGCTTTGTGGGCACCACCAATGCTTGATGAGTCTGGAGCTGTGCTGCTTCACACAAGATGGTTTAACTTAATAATGTGACCCTCTACACTTTTATCCTGAAAGAACAGTATGATCTGCTTGTATATGGCAGAAATTTTGATCTGTCACAACTTGGTTATTTCTTAGGCCTTCTTTTGAATGTTGGAGAATTGGAGTATAATGACTGTTGAATGAATAGGCCATTCAAAGGAGGGTGGTCTAAATGACCAAAAGAAAAGAAATGAAGTAATTCCCCATAAATGAGAATTACGTATCAGGTGCCTGCCTGTTCCTGATAATACTGGAAACTCTGCTAGGCAAGGGGGAGGCAGTGATACTAGGATAAAAACGCAGTCTCAGCCTTCCAGGAGTTTACATTTACATGGGGTCAGGCAACATGACAAGAGCCAAGTATAAGACAGTGCGCTGTGACAGGACTGCATACAAGGTGCAATGAGACCAAATAGGAGAGCCTCTACCCCAAGCCTGGAAGTCAAGGAGAACGTCAGGAATAAGTGACATGTAAACTGACCCCAGCTCTGAAAGGATTAGTGAAGTTTTACAGCATAGGGGAGAATAAGAAAAAAGACTAGACAGGAAAACATTCCTAGCAGATGAAAATGAGTATCTAAGAATGAGGGGTAACAAAGAATATAAGCCATTTAAAAATGTGTAAGTATCAGAAATATGAGTAAATGCTGTGAGTGCAAAAAGTGAACCCAGTTGGAGAGGAAATTGACTCCTTAGCCAAGTCAAGATGCCTCACTAATTTTAGGATTTAGTTTATTTTACAATATAGCTTCAAAAGTAAGTTTTCTATTAATATTCTTTCAGAATATAACACACATACTGATAGAAAGAATGGTTGGGAAGG